>NC_065447.1:230132017-230214228 GCF_917563875.1 Diabrotica virgifera virgifera
TTTGTCATTTTTAGCTTGTAGTTTGTAATTGTGAAGACTTTGTGTACTGGGCCTGATGATGAGGCAGAAATTGTAAGCCTCGAAACCGGTTGCCCCATGATTGTATAACAACTATTAAAAATACAAACTTTAAGATTGCGAGTTATGGACTTAATTTCTATATCCAATAGTATAATAGACTCGCATTGGTAACCCTTTCATCATTCTACGAAAGAATTGTGGGAGGAAGAAGTATAGATAGAGAAAAGAAAGATAGCTTTGTTGTGAAATTTAAGAGAGTGGTTTGGTAACACCCAAGTAGCAATGATGATAGTCAAACTTTGAGACGGAAACGACACGTCTAGCAGATTATAATCTTCTTCTTCTTATTTTTCTATAGACATGACTGTCTGTTTTTAATGTTTCTCCAATAAGTTGTCGTTTCATCGTTTTCGTGGTCTTTCCACTGATTGTCTTCCTATTGGGAACCGTCTCTCGCCGTCCTCACTACCCTATTTGTTGTCATTTGGCTTATGTTGCCATGCAATTCTACTTTTATTTCTTACCCAGTTATTAATGCTCTCCACCTTGCATCTCCGTCATATATCTGTACTTCTAGCCCTGTACCTGTCTTACTATGGATTTCTCGATGGTTTTCATCTCCACTCTTTCGAGCAATCTTTTTGTCCTCTCTGTACCAGGTCGGGCACCATTGAGTTCACTCCCGTCTTGAGCAGGTAGTTATTTTATTAGTCGAGTTCACTCCCGACACTATTCGAATTCACTCCCGAACGATTTTACAATAAAGTATGATTTAAGGATATTATTTTTCTGAAATTTAAACATTGTTGCGTTGCCAAATAGCACTTTTATCGTAAAGCAATTCGAGAAGTTTTTCCAGACACTAAACTTAAGGGATGCCTGTTTTTCTTGAGTCAAAGTTGGTATAGAAAAATTCAACAATTGGAACTGTCCCATGAATATCAGTGCAGAAACAGACATAAGTAACACTATATAACTTATATATTTGATCTACCATTTCTCAAAGCAGAGGACGTTGGGAATTGCTTTGCCATAGATCTTGTTGCAATTCAACCAGAAGATTAAGTTTAGTGACTATTTCTTTGAAACCTATATTGAAGAAACATCAACATTTCCTCCTCACATATGGGCATAACAATGAAACTTTGTTTACTTGAATTATTACCAAGTTGCATTTTTAAAAATCATCCCAATTAGATGTAGATGTGCAAGAACGTCTAATAAGAAATATACTTTTAAACGAATGATTTGTCAACAGTGTCCAGATTTTAAGTTATAATAATTACTTAATTAATGACGGCTTAAAATCGCCTGGGAGTGAATTCAAACATTACCTTTTACGTAGTCAGGTAATATTCATATTTTGGGAGTGAACTCAACTCGTCCCGTCAGGTCGTGTTTCTGCTGCGTATGCCATTATTGGCACTGGTCTGATGACTGTTCGGATGTTTGACAAGGATGGTACTAAAGGTGAGAAATTTGACCTAGGCTGCCTGTCCGTCTGTCCGTCTATTACCGCGAATATAACTCCTCCATCATTATACCAGGTAGAATGACAAATAAGGTGTCAAATGAAAGCTGATAATCCAAGTACGGTACTAAAGGTGAGAAATTTGACCTAGGCGGTCTGTCTGTCTGTCTGTCCGTCCGACCGCGAATATAACTCCTCCGCATTATACCAGCCAGAATGATAAATGAAGTGTCAAATCAAAGCTTATAATCTAAGGATGGTACTAAAGGTGCGAAATTTGACCTAGGCTGTCTGTCCGTCTGTCCGTCCGACCGCGAATATAATCGTCCGTCATTATACCAGGTAGAATGACAAATGAGCTGGAATGAAAGCTTATATCCCAAGGATTGTATTAAAGATGAGAAATTTGACATCGGACTTCCGGTGTTAGAGTTACAACAATAGCTCAAAATTTGTAAAATCGTATATCAATCGACGCAAAGTTACACGAAGAGTTCAAATATCCTCATCCAGTTCTACTTTCGATTATTTTGAGTGAAAACCTAGGACTTACGAAGTCCAATTACTTGTGTTGATTTTTAAAAGGATAATACATAACAAACACAGTTCAGAAATCAAAATCAGGAGAGTAGTTAGGCAGGGATGTCTACTGTCTCCACTACTACTCAATAATTCAATGTATATAGTGAATCCATTTTTTAAAAAGCATTACTATCTCAACGTAGAAGAATAATAATTAACGGAAAAAGCTATTATTAACACAAGATAAGAAAATAGAATTTACACTTTATCCTAATAGCCCGGGAGGTAGTGTCAAATTTGACCGGAGCATTTTAGCATGGCTGTTTTTTTTATTTAGTTAGTTGTTCCAAAGCTTATTAACAAATGATGTGTCAGCTGGTCCAAAACCGGGGATTTTACCCAAGAAAAGGTAAAATGTGAAACTTGATGGAAAACCGTTACAACTTATATGTCATATATTTATGTCCGTGACTTACGTGTATAATAATAGCCAAGAATACCTAGCTACTGGCTTTCACCCAGACGACTCGGGTTCAAATCCTGGCCCTGAAGATCAGTTTTGTTTTTAAAATTGACATTTTGATTTGAAAAATTTTGATTATTTTTTGATAATACTACGTTTTTATTATTTATACGACACAATATAAAATAGTCTCTATGTTTTTTATAGAATCGTAAACTAGGTATGCATTTGATCATATTATTATGATTGACCTCCTTAATAAACAAAGTTTGTTTTGTTTGTTTGTGTACATAATCCCCTAAAGCTTCCTTAGTTAGTACGACCAATCAAAGTGAAAGAGGGGGTTGCCCCCCCCCCATTTTTTTGGACCCTAATTTTTCACTTTTTTATCACCAACCCCTTATTAATCTAAATATTTCCTTGTTCTCTATAATATATAAAAATGAATTTTTGTCTGTAAGCCCCTTATCGAATCGTAAACTATGCATGATCATAATATGATGACCTCCAGCAAAGTTGTTGTACCTACATGAACCCGGGAAGGTTTCTGAGTTAATACGACCAATCTAAGTAATCATTATTTACGCAGATACCACAAAAATAATGTTGTTTATTAGAAAAAAAGTATGTGCAATATTTTTGAGTATTTTTTGGCTTTCTGGTAATTTTTAAGTATTTAACTTTTAAACATTATTTTTTAGTTCTAAGGCGCTACGAAGTTTGCCGGGTCAGCTAGTTAATAATAAAAGAATATTCGTGAACTATGTAGTTTGGCAAAGATTAAAAAGTATAAACCATTAATTTATGAATTTTAGATTGTACGAAAGAAGCGTCAGCTGAATATATATGATCAAATGCAAAGTTTACGATTCTATAAAAAACATACAGACTTTTTTATATTGTGTCGTATAAATAATAAAAACGTGGTATTATCAAAAAATAATAATTATTTTTCAAATCAAAATGTCAATTTTAAAAACATAAAAGATTTTCAGGGCCAGGATTTGAACCCGAGTCTTCTGGGTGAAAGCCAGTAGCTAGGTATTCTTGTCTATTATTATTTATACACGTAAGTCACGGACATAAATATTTGACATATAAGTTGTAGCGTTTTTCCATCAAGTTTCACATTTTACCTTTTCTTGGCTAAAATCCCCGGTTTTGGGCCAGCTGACACATCATTTGTTAATAAGCTTTGGAACACCTAACTAAATAAAAAGAAAACAGCCATGCTAAAATGCTCCGGTTAAATTTGACACTACCTCTCGGGCTATAATTATTTAAAGAATAACGAAATAATTATGTATCTGATTCTCTAAATTTTTTTTGCAGAATTCGACAAATAGTTTATTTAGCTGTCCAGCAGGTAAGAAAGTTTTTGTATTACATTTATTAATGTGGAAGCTGTGTATTGAATCTCACTTTGCAAATTTCTATTCAGTGTTTAGTGAGCAATGTTGTGTATATTTGTCCGTGTATCTGATATTCTCGTTGGCAATGATAGTTTTTAGGCAGTTTACTGACTGTAGTCGTCCTAAAGACACTCATCATCATCAACCTGTACGCGTCCACTGCTGAACATAGATCTACCTCAGCTATTTTTATCTGTCTCTGTCTCTGTCTTCTAGTAATTGTCAAGAACACTAGTAAGTGTCAATAAAGTTAACTACTCTGACTAAAAAAATTTCCTTTATAAATTAATACGCATAATCATCATCATCAGCCAATAGCGCATTGATCCTTGTAAATCTTGATTCTAACTCCTTCTACTTCATCTAACCATATAATTTTTGGTCTACCTAGTAGACGCCTTCATTCTGGTTTTTGCTGATCTCGTTTTTGCTAGTACTCTGCGGGTCTTCGGTCATACGCTCTAGGTGTATAAACCCCTTCATCTAACTCTTTATACATCTGCCATAAGAGTTCATCTTGAAGAGTTGAAGTTCCATCTACCAATCGGAGGTTGAATATTATCATCACTATCTTTACTCTATCTAACACTGCTCTGAAGAGTTCTATAGAACTGCATTTAAACGAGTCTCGTAAATTCTTCAACCATGAAACTCTTCTTTTTCCTATATTCCTTCCTCCTCTTATCTTCTCTATCTAAGAGATCATACTCCATAATAAAATTGGCTCACCTAGGTATTACTACTTATTACTTCTTCACTAGTTACTCGGTGAGACGCATACAAGTATCTACATAGTGATGTAAGAAGAGAATATTCTCAAGAAAATATTCTCGGTCAGAAAATTCTCAGCGAGAATATTCTCGGGCAGAAAATCATTTTCGAAAATTTTCTATATTGTTTTTGCCAATTCACCTCGTATATTTTTTGCATCCCAAACAATATTATTCTTGAAGCTCAAACACCTACTTGCCGCTCCGCTCATGAAATGCTTTTTCGCTTTCACGTGATTTTAGATCAAATCCCCGAAAATCTAAGTAGGCGGGGCTGGGGAATCCCATGAACCACCAGCTAGGTTGTTAGCAGTGTCAGTATTTATTGTTTTGGTGCTATATTAACGTAAAAATATTTAGAACGGATCGAAGTAAAGCATAATTTACTAAAAAACCTAAAACGCTCACTATACTACTCGCGAAGTCGATCGAAGTTCAGCGAGTACGAGAGTGTAGACAGGTTGTTTATGCGACTTTGCTGCGCCTCGGCCTACTTGCATTCTGTGGCGGTTTTTGAGACCAAGCCAAAGGAACCAACGTCCTTATCGCCCGGCGTGAATGTGTTCCTCACGAAGTAGAACGAGTGTGTAGTGACGGGTACTTCGGACTTCGGTGAACTTTCCCGAAGTAACTTCGCGAGAGTGTGGTGCTCGCTTTAAAAGGAATATATGAAATTACTGTAAAATTAAAAGTGTACAAGGTAAAACAAGTACTTTTGCCAATTTTGTGATAGTCAATACTTGAAAAATGCAGCAAGAATGACAAAACATTTAGTAAAATGTGTTAAATGTCCAGTGGGAGCGAGACAATTATTTGAAAAGGATCAACAGAAACATTCATCAACTGCTTTTCAGCCAACACAGTTGTTAGATTCGTCCAATGACGGTAAGCATGCCTTCATCCAGTGCATTGACTTAAAGAAGTTTCAGTACTTATGGTTTTGTCCACTAATCTAAAAGAAACCGGCTTACTGGTGAACGGGCTGATAAGGTAACTTTTATTGCTCACAATTTAAAATTATTAGACTTAGACCAATCCATGACTGAGCTGGCGACTAGTGAAAAACAAAATCCCACAACTTCTCATCGGTACATTGAAATGCAGAATGTACCTAGATGACCAGGATGAGCTAATGATAGAAAACTCTAACATGAAGTAAAACCGCTTCTATGTAAAAGGTATATTTAATAAAATTTTAAAAATCCCGATGGATTGATTAAAATAGGTTCATTCAGAAAGTTAACTTTCAAAATTTCAACCATTTTTCAATTTTAATAGTGGGATTACTTATTCTATTTTAGATTCACTAATGATGACTGATAGGTCCGAAAACGTTCTGAATGAACCTATTTTAATCAATCCATTGGGATATTTAAAATATTATTAAATATACCTTTTACATAGAAGTGGTTTTACTTCATGTTAGAGTTTTTTAACTATATGGTATACAGCCAATCCAGGGAACTACCTCTTTTAGTCTAATGATAGAAATAGATTCTGAATCTGAGGCCTTATCTTTTTCAGATTAGCTCACCACATCCAGTATTTGCTGTTAGGAAAATTTCATTTTTTGTCAAATAAATTTTGTTTTCTGTTGTTTTTGTATATACATAATTTAATGATTTTTAATAACCTATTTCATCTATAACAATATCCATAAGCGCGTCATAAGGTTCATTCTCAGAAAATTCTCCATATCGAGAATATTCTCAAAAAATATTGTCGGGAATATTCTCCGATTTGTCATTCTCGAGAGTTTTCCAACACTACAAGAATCCATTACCAACAATGTAGCTTTACTTCATTTGGCTTGGTAAAGACCCACATTTCATTGGAATACATCTGGAATGACTATCGTGCAGTAGTTTCTGTCTTTTATCCTAAGTGCGTGAGATGTTAAATTGTTCCGAATGGTTGGATTCATCACCTGATCTGCAACTAATTTACTAATATTTAATAATAGTGTAAAAAGTATCAGGGAATGTCCTTGCTAAATAACTAATAAGAAGAAAGAAATCTTCTTTTTATTCTTCTTCTTCTCCTTATTAATGTTGATGCCAGAAGTTGATTTTATTTTTTGTCCTACATTCACGTCCGAACGCAACATTCAATAAAATCGAAAATGTTTTCAATATACGAGCAATTTCTATAATATAAATATACATATAGCTAATAACACGAATGCAAAAAAAAACAGTTTAACCTCACCACCTCCTCGAGAGGAAGTCCATACTGAATAAAAAACCGTTTCATAACAGTTTTTTAGATGTATAATTACTACCAAGTATTGAACAAGGCAGTTACCTTCATCTCTGAATATTTATAAAGCAACTATTTATTTATTTTTATACATACCGCAAATGCAACACACAGTATAAAAATGTCAAGGTCTTTTTAATAAGCTGTGTTGCAGATTACGCTTGTTTTCCTCCATGACACATCGGAAAGATTTTTATGCAAAACAGTTATCCGCTGCCAATCCCTATTGTTACATAAAGAGTCTATAATATTTTAGAGCCTATATTCTTCAGCATCTACCAACAAAAGTTTTCTAAACATGTTCTTAAAATGTTAAAGGTGAGTATTTTGATGAGAGGTGGCAAGGATTTAATCGACATACGCGTGAATATCATTTATCAAGCTCTCAGTGCATATTTGGTTTGTTAGATTTTCGTTTTATATCTGCTGTTAAGTCAATAAGATTTAACATATAAATAATTACACTTTTATAAAACATAACTTTTCAACGAAAACTTTTCGTTTATAAATTCGCATTAGAACCTGGCCTCAGGATCTATTTTAAAACTTAAACATAAATAGAATAAGATGAGAAGTCTGTGTGTTATTGCTTCGCCGCTCCTGCAATACTTAGAGTAGATTTATCCATGGATTCGTATGTAGTTTTGTCTTCTGAATCCAAATCTGAAAATGGCATTTCGATATCTCTAGCCGTCCTCGAGATAATCGACCTCAAAATCTAAAATGTGACGTCACAATCATTTTATTTTCCGCCGACACACTAAACGTCAGCTGAAATCGTTTATAGTAAGTAGGCTAGTTTTTTTAATCTGAATTTGTTAAGCAAAGCATAGGTTATTTACATTTGAGTTTGACATTTCGTGAATTTTTTTGTTGTTTGCCAATTTTGCCGAAATTTGCAAAATTACTAATTTATTTATTATTTTTTTGTCGAATTGGCAAAATTACTGACTAAAATCACTAGCCAGTTGTGTCTGAGTTTAGCGAACCGAATATATGAAATGTTGTTTGGAATAAAAAATTATGGTCTTATATTATATGTGCAATTACATCCTTCTAATGGAACTCAAATTATTTATACCAACGACATTTTCATTTATAACTCTTTTATTTTTAATTTGACGAAGAAAAGTTATTCCTTATAAAAAATTCTTCATGGTCTAAGATTTATGATGCAACCATCATATATCAAATTTTATTAATTTTATACGAGGTATATAAAAAATGAATTTCGATCAAGAGCAAAGTATCTTTATAATTCACAACATTTAAATTAGAATGATATAATTGCCCATTAAAACATAATTTTTAATTCTGAACAACTTTTCATAATAGCAAATTTTCCATATTATGAATTAAAATACGTAAATAAACAAAGTTTTCGTTATGATAATGCTCGCATTTTCAGTTTGTTTATAATAAACGTTTTTATTATTTATAGGAGAGAATATAAAATAATTTAACGATATAAAATGCTTAAAATTCCAAAAATTACACTATAATAAAAAAGTACTTTTTATAATAACACGGTTTTGTTATATACAGGAGACAACATGTTTCGAAAGAATAAAATATGAATTTTTAGTAGGTGTATTAACTGTTTAAATTAAAATTCCAAAAATTACACTAGTGTAAAATAGTATATTATTCAACGAGCATGTAATGATGGCTATTACTCACGGTGATGAAGTTTGCGACACGAGCCGTTGGCGAGTGTCGTAATTCATCAGAGTGAGTAATAGCCATTACATGCAAGTAGAATACTATACTTTTTCTACGACCTTTTTTATTTGGATTAGTAGAAAAATATAATTATCAACTACTAACATTATTTAAAACGAAATATTTTATTTTTCATAAGAAATTATATTTTATATAACTATGGCAACACTGTTAGAATTATACTCGTTGGGCTTATAAAACAATCAAACAGTTGTCATTATGTCATGGAATGGCGGTGTCTTTTAAAAATATCATAGACATATTTTAAGGCAATTAAATGAAAAAGAACGTGTGCTCTCAATTAAAATCTATTTTACAATGAACAGTAAGTAAAACATAATTCATTGATATGAATTTCATATCCGTAAGACCTTTTACGAAATTAATACCGATTGTTTATTGTTTACCTTTTAATAACGTCAATCTTAAAATGTCAAATGTTGAAATTTAAACGTAAAAAATATACTAATCCATTGTTAAAGTTAAAAATCCTTTAAACATTTTTCAAATTTAATTGTTCACATAAATTACAATGATTATTTTATTAAATAAACAAGTTTAAGCAATTTTATTTGCTAATAGGTATATTAAAAGTGCCATGCACCACTTGAATCTAACTTCAACCCGTGAGTAATGACCCGCGAGTAACTTCAGCCCGTGAGTAATGAATTATTACTCACGGGTAAAGTAATGGGTGTTATTATCTATTCAAAAATAGCGAATAATCAGTATATTATTAAATGGTCGTAGAAAAAAGTACTTTATCTACTCTATGTCATATTACCTATGTATCAGTTTTTAGTTTGTGAAAACTGTCATTATAGATAGCAGTGCGTGAAGGGTTTAAAGTGTGCGTGAAGTAATAATGTATTTTAAATGGGATTTACTTTTTCGCACACTTTCAATGGGTTTTTTGGCACACTTTCATATAATCAAATATCCTTAACTTTCGCGTTGTCATGGTGATGACAATATGAGCAATGACTTACATCAAATTTTTTGACAGTTTTGTGGTTTGAAAGTAGTTAGGATTTTTAAATGTCAAAGTTCTAAAAATTGTAGAATAGAAATGAATTCCAGTGACGAAGAGTTACAGTTTTTTATTTGTTTATCGTAGACAAAAAAATATTGTATGAAACTGTGCGTGAAGTACTTTTTGCGAACTTACGCGATGTATAGCGCTCGCTCCGTTGTCGCTCGTGCTCTAAAAATCGCGTGCGTTCGCAAAAAGCATACTTCACGAACTGTTTCATAAATAACTATTAGTTGCTTTTATGAGGTCTTCACTTAGTTGTTTCTTTTTTAAGGATCTCCCATATAATTTTCCTTTCGATTAATGAATCAACTGCTTTTTCCATGTTTATAAAACTGCTTTATTTTGTTGTAAGCCTTTCTCTATTATGGGAGGGGAGCCCAAGCGGGGATTTTTGCAGTTACTCAAGCGCGTCAAATTATCATATGGGGAGAAACCTGGTGCCCTGCAGATGTACCTCTACCATATATTAGCTCTTAACACAGGGTAGTTCGTTAAGGGGGGCCCGAAAAAAAATACCTATCCTTAAAAATACTCGAAATTGTCAGATTAAGATAAGGTAAGTTAAGTACATGCGAAGTAGAGTATATTTCAAAAATCTGACGATTTGAGCGGGGCGTAAGGAAATGGGCGAGTTAAAAAGTTTCACAAAAAAAAGCGAATAATTCGCGAAATGAACGTTATATCGAAAAACTAAAAAATACGTGTTCAATGTTTTTCACAAATCTATCGAATGATCCCAAACATGACCCCCACGGAGAGGGGTGGGGGGTAAATTTAAAATTTTAAATACAAATCCCGCGATATTTCGCAAAATAAACATTAGATCAAAAAACTGCAAAATACACTTAATCAATATTTTTGAAAAATCTATCGAATGGTACCAAACACAACCCCCCCCCCCCGGAAATGGGGTGGGGGTTTACTTTAAAATCTTAAATAGGAGCCCCAAATTTTTATTCCAAATTTGGATTCTTTACGTAAAAATAAGCAACTTTTATTCGAAATATTTTTTCAAATTATGGATAGATGGCGCTATAATCGGAAAAAACGATTGTTGAAAATGGAAAATTAAATTAGAAATGGAAAGTCCCCACTAAAATGGAAAACTTTACTTAACTTTTTTTGGTTTTAGGACCTATGCTTCACAACCTAATAGGTCCCCAAAGCTCTCGAGTCACTGCACATTTAGCATACTTCGCTCCTCTACTATACCCTATTCCACGAATATACGACTGTGTTGGACAACGAATATTTTATTGTGCAAAATATGAAGAACGAAAATAAATTGCAAAGTGCATTGCTGTTTATTGGAATAATTATTAGAGCCATTTACTTTCATACTTCTTATGTTGCACACTGAAATATTCGTTGTCGCGGTAATCCAAAACAGTCGTATGTTGGTGGAAGGAACCATATTACCTACTTATTCTATAGTCAATATATATTTTGTGTGTTATGTCCTTTTCTGAATCCGCTTTGTAAGTCCTCTAGTTTATGTTTTTATTTCTACCTGATTTTTCTTTCTATTATTATTTCGTATAGTTTTGCCGCTACACATAATTAGGGATTAGGGATATTTTCTTTATAGTTTTGACAGTTTCTTGTATTTCCCTTCTTAGGCACTGTTATACAATTATTGTGTAATACTGTTATATTATACACTCTACTCAATATTTTTTTCATATTAGATTTGGGATGTTGTCCCAACTTTTATTTTTCTCATTTTTGACTATTTCTTTAACTTTAACTCACTGTATTTATTTGTAGCTTTTATATTTTTGTTGATTTTTGTCTTTTAGTATTCTTTCCACAGTTTCTTTCATTTAGATTTTTACGAATACATATACGCGTAATTACTTTTGCAAGTAGTAGTTTCTCATTTTTTTTATTTTCTCCTGTTCATAATATGGACCATATTATGGTCATATAACATCGTTCCGTTTTTTCCAGAGTGTGCTCTAGATCCCCTCTACTTAAAATGCTAAGCTCTACTTAAAATGAAAGTGTCAAGATTCTATTAGATAGGTTATCGATAAGTAAAACTAACAATTCTTGTACTTAGTATCAATTATAAATTAATGTCAGTACTTATTAAAAAAATATAAAATCGTAAGCAGCCAAACATCAAATAAGATTAATTTTTTCTTCAATAGTGGAATACACATCGTTAGTTTGGAAGAAGAGCGTCACAATTCAAAAATTGCCGATTTTGAGGTTTACCCTCTAACCAACTCTAAATGTTAAACTTTATTATGGGAAAAATTGTCTGAAGTTGCACTCATGTAATTACCGCTAGATGGCGACTTATAACAGTTTGACTTTGTCAAACCCATGCATTACATTTTATGGAAGAGCGTCGCAATATAGTTGTGTTTCAGTTGTTGTGCAAGTTACCACGTGTTTTTTGGAGAACAGTGTTACAAGTTAAAAAAGGAACTTATTTTTTTGGGATTTTGTGTTTAATATTTAATGCAAGACAGTTACATTAAATTTCGTCTTAGGTAAGTATTCTTAACAGGATATGTGCGGTTATATGTATAGTTGTGGTATAGTATTATTATGTAATACAGTAACATTTCAACAAATTTTGGGAAAAACTGTTACAAATGCTAATTACAGGTAGAAATGTGAGAACAAGAAAGGTCTTCCTATTTATATTTAAATGATAATAATGGACTCTTTAATATTGTAAAAGATTTTACCTCTTATTTTTTACCTTACCAAAATTATAATGAAAACTAGCACATTAAAATTTCGTCGTCGCGCACAAACGTCGCTCCTGAAAATTAAAACTTTTCGACTTGTAACAGTGTTCTTCCAAACCAACGAGTCATGTGCGCAGACCAGCGAACGAATTTTAATTTGATATTTCATACAACGTAACAGCAATTGATTCCCAAAATATACCTTATACCAGGGTGTGTATTATCAAAAATACATGACTCATACTCATTCAACATACCAAACAGCATTCCATTGTACATTATTTATTGGTCAATATTCAAGAAGTGTGTCAATATGGTGGCTGGGCCTCAGTGGGAACCATTTGACAAGTGTTTCGAAGATCACCTGCTACACAGCAACATGATTTTAAAGAAACATAATTTAATGCGGTAATTATTAAATGGTATAAATTTAAATAATTGTAGTATTGTGTTTGAGAAGAACTATAGAACTATAATTTTTTACACGCTGTATTAAAACTTTTACAGCTATTCTATTCACCAACGAAACGGGTAATCAGTATTTAAAGATGATATTTTTTATTATCAATCAAACGAATTTAAAAAATAGTTCTTCGAATTTTGCACTCAACTATCTACCAAAAAAGAGAAGAATAACTTGGTGACACAAGTTTGGGTTCCGCAATAACCTTGGAAGCAGAGAAGCACTATTTAGTACTCAGGTTAAGCAAAATAGATGCAAAGATGTTGGTCATCCAGTTCATTTGTGTTTTATTGACTTTGAGAACACCTTTTGTTAAGTCAAACTGAAATAGTCATTCTTCAGGAGGTAGGTATTGGTGATAAAGACCCACATATCATTAAAAATATTTGCTGGCATCTACATGCAAACATCAGGATTGGCCAGGATAATTCTAAAGAGCTTCAAATACGAAGGGGAGTTAGACAGGGCTGCATTTTGTGCCCACTAATATTTAACAATTGAGTTCGTTTTCAATAAAGTATCGGATATATTTCAATGTAGTATCTAAATCAATTGAGTCAGTATTGATAATTTGAGGTCACAGATGACAGTGCTGTGTCAATTGCAAATAGTTACGAAGGACTTCAACATCTGATTAATAGGATTACCACAACGTGTGATGAATATGGACTAAAGCTAAAACCACAAAGACAAAGGTATGATTGTCAGTGAAACGTCAATACAAGCAGAAGTGATCACAGCTTGTGGAGAACAACAGGAGAGGACCAACAGTATGACTTACTTTGTTTATAGTCTAAATGAGAACTGGGATAAGAGCAAATAAATTACTTTGGTTATAGTCTAAATGAGAACTGGTATAATAGCAAATAAATTACTTTGGTTATAGTCTAAATGAGAACTGGTATAAGAGCAAATAAATTAAAATAGGTATAAAGAAGACCAGAGCTGAATTTTTTAAGATGAAGAAAATCTTATGTAGAAACAATATCAATTTGAGACTGAAAATTGTATTAGTAAGATGTTTTCTCTAGTCTTTTATATGATATCGAAAGTTGAACTTAACTGATACGCTTCTCAGAAGATTGGAAGCCTTTGAAATATGAGTGTATCGGAGAATCCTACGAATAAGTTGAGTAGATGGAGTTCATAACAAGCTTGCTTTTCAGCAGATTGGAAAAGTTACGGAAGTGTTTAGAACAGTTAAAAATTTCAAACTGGAAAATTTTGCAAGGCAAGATAGATGGAAGAATCGGACCAGGTCGAAGAAGAACATCATGACTTGAAAATAAAATGACTTCAAAAAAATTCATATAGCCAATTTGATAGCCACTGCTTGCTTTTTATGAAATTTTGTCTCCCTATTTTGGCTTTTGTTTCTATAAGCGTTTCTTTGAGACCTGACCATATGGCCATGTGTTCTTGATATTCCTTTCTGTTGCTCTTATGGTTTCAGGCAAGTACCTTTGGTTGTCCTCTTAATTTCAGTTGCTCGTCTACATACTCATTAATCCATAATATTTTGTCTTTAGACCTGCTGTATGTAATTTTCTTTAATTTTGATTTGAGACAAGTATATTGACATACACGGCGGAGACAAGACCTGACACATCTAAAACGAGACGACTACTATAAACAACAGAGATTAAAATACTCCGACGAATATCAGGGAAAAGTCTGTTGGATAGGGAGAGAAGCGAAAACATAAGAAGATCATGCAATGTAAAAGACATAAATGGATGGGTGACAAAACGAAAACAGGAGTGGAACGAACACATTAGTAGAATGGCAGAGGATAGGATAGTCCGAATAGCTCGAGATAAGTCACCAAATGGACGAAGAAGTATTGGCAGACCAAGAAAAAGATGGTGCGATATCTTAAACAATTTAGGAGGCTAATATTGAAGAAGAAACAGGCTTTAAAGCCTACATACAAGAAGGAAGAAGAAGAAGAATAAATCTTATAATAATATAAATAAACTAAAAACAGAATAATATAAAATTCGATGGAAGTTAGATCGGAATTCAATATCGGATGCCTACAATACTAGTAACATAAGGGAAAGAAAGATTAGAAATTATAATCGATTCTTTATCTAATAGGTAATTGTACAATATTTTATAACCTCAATGCAGTGGTATCATTACTAATTTATAAATAAAAATAGTCAACCATTATTAAAAATACAAGTATTGTGATTCAGCATTGATCGTATCTCAACGTAAAGTATCATATTAGACCAGCGAAGAAATTATACTTGGAAAATGTAATGCATTATCAATTAGCAACGCTGAATTACTTTGTATTTTCTCTCCGAAGTGTGTTATAAGAAGACGTTGATCTACATTCGTAATTACATAATTTCTATAATCTTGTACCGGCGTCCGTATAAATTAAAAAATAGAAAACTATGGGGGTCGTTTAATCTAAATGTGTATTCGGAAGAATGATTATTAACATTTCCGGTTAAATTGATCGGGGAATTGAGTAACTTTTAGATTTAATTAATTTTAAAGATAATAGTACTTATTCTTTTAATTTTTGTTGATAATAGGAATTTGTGCAAGCTTCATTTATTTTCACCAACATTGAAGTATTTAGATTTTAACATTGGTCATTATACCCCAATCTATCTGAAAGATCATCGATTTCACGTAAAAATCTTTATAGGTTTTTGAAGGCTCTAAAACAGCGATACTCAACCTTTTTTTTTTCCTGGGCCACATAGCAGCTATTGGCACAATCTATGTGAAGTATTATACAGTATGGTGCAAATGAAAGGAATAAATTCGTTATTTCGTAAGCCGGCGACTTTAAGGAAAAATTCTAAAAAATCTATTTTTATTTTTAAATTACGATTGTTTGGCATATGTATCATACTAGTCACGTCATCCATCTGTTTTTAAATTAGAATAGGCGTCGTGTGCTAGCTCATTCGAAAGGTTATTCACAGGATGCCCAAAAAAAATTTTTAATTAAATTAATTGACACAAAAAGAAAAATGTATGTCTTGTTTAACTCAAAATATACCTTATTGTTGTTACAAAACAGAAAAAAATGTTTATTTCACAAATAAACATTGCTTTTCGCTTAAAGTTATTGTCCAAGCTTCCACCCACCTGCCTCTTGGTAGTTTGAACATTGGCTTTAAGGGAAAAGCAGTGTTTATTTGTCAAATAAACACTTTTTTCTGTTTTCTGACAGCAGTAAAATGTATTTTAAATTAAATAAATTACATACATTTTTCTTTTTTTTGTCAATTAGTCAAAACAAAAATTTTTTGGGCATACTGTATACTTAATTATGTTAATGTTTATATTACTATATAGAAAATTTCAAATGAGCTAGCACACGACCCCTATTCTCATTAAAAAAAGATCGATTACTTTATCACGCCCAGATGGATGACGATAGTATGATAGATATGTAAAAAAATCATAATTTAAAAATAAAGATCGACCTGATTCAAGATTTAAAGTCGCCCGCTTATAACAACGTCGTCCAGGTGGGAATCAGTGTCAGGATAGGTAAACATTTTTTTGCATATTTCATTTCTGAATATGAGGATTCGCACAGGTATGATGAAGCGAACAACGTGAGGAACAAGTAAGCGCAACTTTTGAGAGTCTTATTTATAGTTATCAGGTACTAATTTTTCAGAATTCTTCATATTGATTTGCGTCTCTTTTTTTCTTTAAAAATTGCCTCCAGATTTGTATAATTTTTAAAATTAATTAGCTCATGTGACAACTTTGCGCTATTAAATCCCAACGGCCGCAAGTTGTATAGTAACGGCTACTTCTAAGTGCCAGGCATTTTCCAATAATATAAGACATTTCCTTTGTTTCATAAATCATTAAATCTTTTCTGAAATTCATTGCTTAAGAAAACTAGAAAATTAGAAATAAGTAGCATAGTTTTCTAGAAATCCATCAATTCCATCTTGTTGAGCTTTCACCAATATCGGAAAGTTATGCAGATTTTTTATATTAATTTCCTCGATGTACATCTTTAGCTTGTCCACGAAAGTAAATACTTTATTTTTGTCAACTACGAAAATAATTTTATGTTTACCTTTTAATGTGTAAATGACGACAACAATTTGATCATTTACTTACAGGGTTTAATTTTTTGATTATTAAAGGTTTCTTATACATTTTAGAGAAAAATGGTTTAAATTTGAAATAAATGTTGTAGATTCTTTAATATTGAGAGTTTAAAACTTAAAATACATAAACAATTGACCAAATCGGATTATATCGGACCAATATTATGCTTCCAAACGGATTTCTTCTTTTTTTTTTCAAAAAAATATATTGATCTTTTATCCGTAACTTTTTTATTTTTTATCTTAGAAAGTTTGGTAAAAATAATTTTGTACGTTTTTTTAAGATCCATAAGCTTATTAATATTAAATCTTTTTAAAATCCTCAGTCGCAAAAAGAGGTAACTTTGAAAGGGTTGGTAAAGATGGTTTTTGCATGTTATTACAAGTTTTAATTGTCAATAGCCCACTCAATTTTTGTCGTAGACAATATTTTGCAAACCAGTTTCTTGGAAATTAAATACGCTACAATTTCATATTAAACATTTTTCCGTATCTCTGATGCTAATCTTTCTATTTTGAAGAAAAAGCCATTTTTTTCCAAACTACAAACATTCGTTATTCGCTTTTACCTCCATTTTTTTTAAAACTAATCATTCTAAGCCGGTCAAAGTTCTAGAGCCTATTAATAATACATAAATAAAGAAGACCAAATAAGGTCAATGACGAATTTTAATTAGGGTGGTGATTAGGGGGTTGCTTCCGACCACTTTTTCGCTGAAAAAAATAGGGATTGACATTCTTTTCATTATAAGTCACTTAATTTTTGAGCTAGAGACCTTTATTTTATTTCTGGAGATAGATATTTTTAAATAGGTACTTTAAATTAGTTTGAACAAGTTATCATCGAAAAATGCATAGTTTTCCCGTCTTTTGACTTTGAAACTACAATATTTAGCATTTGACGAAGAAGAGCTAACATATAATTAAGTATAGGTTGATTACTATTGGTCTTAAAGAAAATTAAAAAAAACGGTTTTGTTTATTTTTTCAAAACGTACATTTTTGTTAAGTAAAGTTGTTTTGATAAAACGAAAACTTTTGGAGTTATTAGCAGAAAACTTATTAAAAACATTGATTTTTTCGATATAAAACAACACTTTCGATAGCGAATAAATCGAAAAATATTAATTTTATCAAAAAAATGTATGGACCGTTTTTTAAAAGTTTTTACCAACTTTTGCTGTCGGAATATAGTAAAAAATTTCCACCCCCTGAGATGGGGTGGCAACCACCTCCATGGTAAAAGCGCCTTTCGGCATCATATAGATTTTGATCTTTGGACTATCCACTACTTATTTTCAAATTTTCAAGCAAATCGATCCATTTTGTAAAAATTGCGAGGTGAAAATCTTTGGTTCACGGACTACAAATAATTTGTAAATAAGTATCAATTAAATTTGTGTATCCTGGAAAGCGGTTATATTTAAACAACTATACTTGCCCAAACAGTGACTCTAAAGGTATTTAGCAAATCGCAATCTTCTTTGAGACTTCCGTTTTAAAATGCATTAAAACAAATTCAACATCAACATATTATTATCAAAATTGTTATTAACAAAAACAAACCGTTTGAAACAATGCTAAAGAATAATTTCATAACATCTTTAGCTTATAAACATTGAAAATAACTTTGCTATATTTTGAAAAAATAAAAAAATGGCAAAAAAATTAAACTGAAAAAGTGGCAAAAACGTGGTCTTAAGAAAAAAGACTCTTCTACAATTAATTATTATAAAAATTAATACTCCAAATGTGTTTATTTAAATTAAAATATGAAACACTCTGTGAATAAATGGCTTTATAATACATTTTGTACGAATCTTTTTATACGTTACAAGAAGAATTAAAAGTTAATACATATTACATATTTATATAAATAACATACATTAATCAACAAATTTAAATATTGCTTAAAATATGTTTAATAGTAAAATTCAACATTTTTATGGAAAAAGTTAACCAAGTGATGTTTGCGAGATTTTCTTATATTTTCAGGTGAAAATAATCCAGTTCTTATCCAAAAATCAACATTCTGCTTGCCATAGAAAACGAGATATTGCAATTTTTTAAGCGCACTTCTTTTTGAAGTTCCATTCTAAATTCCACTTTAACGCGTTATACCTTTTTACCCCTTCTCTTCATTTATAATCTGTTCAATTTTCAGCTCTTAATATTAATAAACACTGGAGATGATTTTAAGAAAAAAATTGCCATTTTGGTTCCTATTGGTCATAAAGGGTTCATTTTTAAGATTGTGTTTTTTCACTATCTTTTTAATGGCATAAAAAATCCTACTTGTGCTCGCGTGACATAAAAAATTCTGAAAAAATAAGGAGAGTTCTTAATAATTTATTTTTATATCTAATGGTTAAAGTTAAATTTTTTAATTGTGTTAAACTTCTGTACCTGACAAAACAACAACAAAATACCATTAATTATTATCAATTCTTTGCAAATTCTACTAAATCTTAGCCTTGCGTCATGGCAACAGACAAGAAACGTATATTTTAGGAAATTGTTGTGGCATTGAAACTATAATTTGTCAATGAATAGTTAAAAATAGAATATTTTTTCAATAAATATACCTATTATAGTAAACAAGTATTCAGTAGTAAATGTCTACAATAAGTCATCCGTGAATAAATAAAAACTGTAAATAGCACTCTCCCACACAAATTACGTTGCTGTTTTGTTGAAAAGTAAGATAATCATCTTAAGGTACCTATTTGATGCTGGTATATCTATCACTATTTCGTATAATTCGTTTTTGTTTGTAGTATACTTAGCTTTTGCTATTTTAAATCGACTGTCCAATATTCTTCTTCTTTATTGTCTTTTGTACTATTGCCAACCGCATGACCATTTGTACTTTATTTGCCGCTGCTCTGAACAATATTATGGTTGTGCTAAAACAAATTCCGATCATTTTTAGCCACGCCATTCATCGTCTTTTGGACATAAGATGTCTTATGTCCAGAATCCCTCTGTTTTTATCCACTCTTCCTGTATAATTACTTGCAGGAGTCCATATTTTTTCTTTTCTTCGTTATGTTGTTTAGTAGCGCAATCAATATTAGAAATTAAAAATATTTTCCAATATTAGAAATTAAAAATATATCCTCGAGCTTTGAAGAAGCTGCATTAAATATCAGTCTGATCTAGGAGCAACAATCACCAACGACAGCAAACTACAACAGGAAGTCGAAACGCGAATACTGTCGGGAAACAGATCTTTCTTTCCATTGCAATATCTAATGAGATCAAAACTTCTCTCACGAGGAGCAAAAATCTAGTTATACAAAACCATAATACGATCATTGATAACTTGACATCGTCTCTCTCTTTCTCACTCATTCCTTCACTCACATGTTCCTCCCTGTCCCGTGTCGCCAACATGACAGCGAGATCTTTCTCGAATGCAAAGGGGTAATACCCTTCCCTTCGCATTTTAAGACCCTGTCGCATACCAGGTTCCACAGCGTCGGAACCAGAAAGGACCCTGCGGAACCTCAGGCACAATCTTCCTCTAGGAAAGATAATCAGCGACCATATTCCTCAGATGCCCTAGCAGTTCTCTGCTTCAGATTTCAAAGAACTCATTACCTGCAGTGTATTACGCATGGCGGAAGTAAAAGAAGATCAGGATGACCCATTGGTAATCATTACCCAATTCACCCACGCTGCTCGAAGCACATCGGTTATCGCATCCACTGTACTTTTCTTCTGCAGAAGCCATACTTTCTCGAAGATAAGCTTCCAGACCGCACAATGACCTCTTCGATACGTGAACGCAGTATTGAGTTTAGACAGGAGCACAGCATCTACATACTTGAATAGTAGTACTCGTAGCTCGTTTAGTAAACTAATTTACACTTTGTATGTGTAGCCAGAGTTATATCGGTATAATTCTTTTATACGTCTCTTCTATTTCCAAACATTACGTCTTCTATAAAAACATCACATAGGTATTTTCGTTTATCTTATGCTTATAGAAAACATTTCGCGAAGTTTCAAATGTAGCGCAACTTCGTTTAAAAAACGGATATAGGTAAAATGGGTAAAACAAGTTATAATCAGATCTAAGTTAGTACGGGCACAGTATAAAGAGGGACAGTAGAACCACTCTCCGAAAAATTGGAAGTAAAATCTGTAGTCGCGCATGGCGACCGCGCAATGTTGGCAGTCGCTTTTGCCCCACTCTCGAATTGCTATTCGCATAGAAACGTACGGCTTTTAACAGGGAAAACCCGCATCCACCACTGGTGAATTATTACCAATTGCGTACTGCCGGTATTACTTCCTGAGATCAAAGCTCCGACAGAAGAGTGATTTTACTGTGGAACCTCTATATACTGTGGTACGGGTCTGAAAATGATTTATGCGAAGAACTGCCGTCAAGTTAGTTTATAAGTCTGAAATCATGATACTCAACTGAAATCATTCCATGTTTAGAATTTGCTGTATTTTAATTTTAACCCACAGCTGACATTATCTTGGTGTCTGATATCTGATCTATATATCATCAGTGGCGTGCTGGAACTTTTCAAGCGGCCCGGTGATTTTATAGAAAAGCGGCCTCCCGTCCTCATTTTACCTTTTTTACCCAGGATTTTTACTCGTTACAAAAATACAAATTATTTGTAAATCAAACATAAAACTTTGAATTCAATGATTTGTTTTTTAAATTTGCTAGTTTTTAAATTTAAGAATAAGCAATCTTGTATGAAAATATTGTTGGTAGTAAGGCAGAAATCATAATTTCCTTCCTGAATAATAAATATGAATTTTTTGTAATTAAGATAAAAGTAAAATAACATTTTGGAAATTTTTTGTTTACGTACCTATTTAGTTGAATTTTAGTAAATCAATTATTATACAAGAGAGTAGATACAAATACAAGTACAGTAGAAATGCTTTAATCTAACAACATTTAAATTGTAATACAATGCAATAATCTAAAAATTATTTTTGTGAGCAGTAGATTTTTGAGCAAATTCGTTGATTATTTCATGATTTTTAAGCTCATACAAAGCTTCTTTTTCTATAGCCATTAGTAAAAATGTTTCCAAGTGATCTTGTGTTAAAGTACTTCTTAACCGATTTTTTATACTTTATTTCAATGTTAAAAAGCTTCTTTGACAAGATACTTGTGTCACTGAAAGAGTTAATAAATGCTTATATGCTATATTTAAATTTGGATAAGTACAATGATATAATGTAAGTTGTGCTTATGAAAAACAGCGTAACAGCAAGCTATATAATCTTTACACTTGTTAGTACCACACGGAGGTGAAGCTTTCACGGTATCAACAACATTGTCATTTGTTCCTTCATGTTCATTATCAGTTACATTAATAATAACATTTTTCATATTCTCTGTAGACTGAATATATTCGTCATTAAAGCGATATTCTATAATTTCAGTATTTTGCAATATCCTATTTTTTGATACAATCCATTTATCAGCAAAATCAACGAGTTCTTCTCTAATTGCAGTTGCAGATATGGTAGGATAAAATGTCTTAACTTTTTAGTGAATGATTTAAATGCTGTTAAAGGTATACTCATTTTTTATTGTATCAAAAATTTCTAGGATGTAGAGTGCCGGATGTAGATAGATGGCGATTTGTCTTAATCAAATCGTTTTTCGATACTTTTAAAAATTTGAATAAGTTTATCATTAAGTTTCTCATAATTGTTGAAAACTCTTGTACAAAAATTGTTCCATTTTTATATTCTGCAGAGTATCTACGTATTTACTAGATGTTCGAATGAAAATGGGAAAACCATAAATATACTTGTATGCATAAAAATAAATATTATCTGTAACAATCATTTTTGTATATAGTCTTATTCATTTACCTACTTAAATTGTATTTTACTGTTAAAAAAAATATTTAATTTTTTTTTATGTTTTGTTAATATTATTCGATTAGAAATTAAAAAAAAGTTTTGTTACATTTAAATTTTTGTGAAACAAACTTATTTGACCGGCCTCAAGAGGCCGCGGCCTCTCGGTGATTGCACCGTTTCATTTATATGGCCAGCACGCCACTGTATATCATGTATGTATATTGTTAAATACTTTTGTTTTTAAACAATTTCAAAGGCCATCCAAGGTATAGGACATAGGATATTCATTTTTTCTATCTATATTTGTTTTTATTCGTTGCCAAATGAATTTGCCCGTTGTTCTAGCATTAGATTTTTTTTCATTTTATTTAATATTTTTTCTATACATATCTTACTTTTGTGGTTGATTTCTTATCGAAAATAGTTAGTCAAGTCAGCAATAATCAAACCACGGTCCGAATTAATGTAATTTCTTATTTATTTGTATTTATCTCTATTCGTTACTCTTGTCTAAGAACTTATTACTTTATAAATTCAACTACCTACTACTATAAAAAACTGTAAAAAAAAAACAAAAAATGTACAGGCCAAACCTTCAAAATGCTCACGTCCAATAAATTCTTGGTGAATCATAAGGTTGTAGCTTTTTTACAAATTGTGTCAAATCAAGAGAAAGGAAGTATGTAGTTAACTACTTAAAAATCAATTAGTAACAAACCAGTTCAGCCTTCTGTACACTAACGAATTAAAACAAAAATACATAAATTAGGTACTCCTGGTGGGATGAAACTATTAGTACCGCCTTTATTATTGATATCGCCCATTACTACCAAGTTAGCAATATTCGAATAGAACCGATGTTAAACAATTAGTAGTCACATTAATGATCCAGAAATGTGACGTGCTAATAAATTTTAAACAAATATTTTATTCTTTTCCTCTTAAAGTGGCCCTCTTCTTAGTGGAGATTGGCTACTACAACTGCACACTCTTATCTTCTGTCTTCAGCTGTTCTTATTAGCTGTTCAAATTTTAGCCCTGTCCATTCTCGGATGTTTCTTAGCCACGATAGTCTTTTCGTTTCTAGTCCTCTCTTTCCCTCGATGTTCCGTTCACTATTATTTGAGCAAATTGGTAGTTTTGTTTCTCAGTATGCGGCATAAGTATGATGTTTTTCTAATTTTCACTGTGTTGAAAAGTTCTCGTCAGGGCCGTAACTACGATGTTGGGGGCCCTGGGGCAAACTTAATCTGGGGGCCTCCTACTGGGGGTATCGGGGGTTTATCCCCCAGAGGAAGGGTAAACCCTCAATCTTTCATCTGGAATCATCTGGAAAATGTTTTACAAAGTTGATTGCTTTGTTTTGAAGGTCTTGTTCTTTGGAATTTAAAATAAAATCAGGTTGAACAATTCGGTACGTATCTTACACTGCTTTCATTCCTTGAAAGCGAGTGTATGGCTGATGGCATCATAATGTGTCGATCATTGAGTAAAACACGGTTACTCTAAAAGCATGACTTGGGATCTTGAAGTCTTTTATCTTCGCACAGTTCATCGAAATATTTTTTCATCTTCTGCATTCTTTTTGGAGCGAACCCTAATGGTATTCCCCAACGTTGACACATATTTGAAGCCACTTCAAAGAAGGTTTCAAATTGTCCTCTCATTTCAGATAGTTTTAAGAGGCTCTCTTTAAGTAAACTGTTAAAAGGTCCAAAGATTTTGATTGCAGTGTTTTCGAGACTATGTTGAGGATTTCAAGGATTTTATTTTGCACAACTAGTAACAAAACAAATTTGAATGGTTCTATTTTCTATTTTTCAGTTGTGCTGCTTCGTCTCTTTCATTTCTTTTGTTACTTGTCAGAACTAGACTTGAAAGGCACTTCAAAACATCGCAATGTCTGTATTTCAATGTATTGACTGCATCAAATCTTCAGCCCAGCGTGTTGAATTGAGAGGTTTTAGAGTCACTTTCGAGGAACATCTTTCAGATTGGCATGAGGACTTCAGTGCCTCCCAACGAAAGGTTTGAAGAAAGATAAGAAAGAAAGATATGAAGGTTTATTTAGAGAAAATGCAGTAAGAGGTAAGCCAGATTGCTGAGAAGATACAGGAAATTGAAAAAGTGGAAGAAAATTCTAGAATGCGTTAAAACTCGATAAGGAAAAAGTGGAAGAAAAATTGAAGAAGATAGGATAATGTCAAAAAGGAGGAGACTGTCAGAAAGTAATTGTATACAGCTCTAATGAGAGCAGAATTCAATTTGGCAAAGATTTAATTTAGAAAACGATATCCGATACCTTTCATTAAAATCTTAAAAAACAAATTCCAACATATGCTGAACTTCAAAGACTCCAAAGAAATTATAAGAAGCCATCTAAAATACGGAGCTGCTTTGTGGTTTGAAAGCAAAGAAAATAAGGTGACTTTATGAAGAGATTTTGAGACAAAATTTTTTATAATGGTGCAGGTGAAACAGGTTAAAATCGATCTTTGAAGTTGTTAGAATTAATATGCCGTTACCTATTTATTACAATCGGACAACTCGAAGTAGAACTTGACTGAAAGTACTTAAAAAGTTTATTTGACCTCGTTACAATCTATGCAAGACCAACCAAACGGGGGCCCTCTTGGCCGGGGGCCCCGGGGCACTTCCCCGGTTGCCCCAATGGCAGTTACGGCCCTGGTTCTCGTTCTATGACTATTCTAAGGAGCACTTCTTCGTTTAAGATATCCGATGTCCATGAAATTTTGAGGATTCTTTGGTAGATCCACATTTCAAAGGCTTCCGATTTATTACGGTTACTGTTTTAAGGGTCCACGTATCTACTTCATAGAGAAGAGTCGACCAGACGTAGCATTTTGATAAACGTAGTCGCATTTCGAGTTTTATTCGATAATCACAGACATAACAGTCTTTTGATTTTTTCGAAAGATTTTCATGCCTGTTCTATTCTCGATCATATTTCTAGATCAGGTACACCCAAGATACTTAAATTTATTGACCTGTTCTACAATGTGCCTGTTTATTGTGCAAGGTTGAGGTACATTCTTATTTTGTCGGATTGACATCACGTTGGTTATCTCAATCTTTATTTTCATGTCGAAGTGGTCACAGACCGAATTGGTCCTGTCGATGGGTCGTTGTAGACCCAAATCGGAATCCACAATCAACACCGTATCATCGGCGAATCTGATGCTGTTGATGTTTACGCCTTGACTCCATCCTTGAATCTTCCATCAGGGTGTCCCTAAAAGATTGGTCGAAAATTATACCACAGATTATGGGGTCAAAAATAGGTTGATTGAACCTCACATACAATAGTGCACACAAAAAAAGTTACAGCCATTTGAAGTTACAAAATGAAAATCGATTTTTTTTCATATATCGAAAACTCTCAGAGATTGTTTTATTGGAAATGGACATGTGGCCTTTTTATGGCAGCAACATCTTAAAAAAAATTAAAGTGAAATTTGTGCACCTCATAAAAATTTTATGGGGGTTTTGTTCCCTTAAACCCCCCAAAACTTTTGTCTACGTTCCAGTTAAATTATTATTGTGTCACCATTAATTAAACACAACGTCTTTAAAACTTTTTTGCCTCTTAGTACTTTTTCGATAAGCCAGTGTTTATCAAGATATTTTGAATATTTGTCGAATCCACCACATATTTGTATATGGTTAAGTACGATTATAGAGACCTGTTAATAATCTGAAAATTTATTTATAATTTACATTTTTAGGTATATTTTGAAAAAGAAGCTACATCTCGATAAAAGGACTTATGAAAAAAGACTAAGAGGCAAAAAAGTTTTAAAAACACTGTGCTTAACTAATGGTACCACAATAATAGTTTAATTAGAACGAACACAAACATTTTGGGGGAACACAACAAAGGAACAGAACCCCCATAAAATTTTTACGTTAATATATTGAAAAAGAAGCCGCATCTCGATAAAAATGGCTTATCGAAAAAATACTAGGAGGCAAAAAAGTTTTAAAAACGTTGTGTTTAACTAATGGTACCACAATAATGAATTAATTGGAACGTACACAAAAGTTTGGGGGGGGGGGGGTTTAAGGGAACAAAATCCCCATAAATTTTTGATGGGGTGGACAAATTTTACTGTAATTTTGTTTTAAGATGTTCCTGTCATAAGAATGATACATGATAAAAATAATAAACGTAAAGATAAAACCCATAACTAAATTAAAATTCATGGTGACGTTTCAATTATTACTTTAATCATCGTCAGAATAATAAGCTTCTTGAGCGGATGCTTTTAAATAATTTTAAAGGAACAAACATAATTAATGAAAACGTAAAAAATGACATTGACAATCATTGGGTTAAGTTAATAATTTCAAACACGCCATGTCTTGTTGCGTGTTTAAGGGTGGCTTCAAAAGAAATATGGATAATGCCTCCTTGATGCTGAGTTCTGTTGGAGAACTTGCATGACCAATGATTGAGAAGTCCTTACGACTAATAGGGTGGTCAGAATTAGTCATATGTTGGAATACTGCTGAATTTGGAACTGTTCTTGATCGTCTTCCTAAGTGAGGAGTGATACCTAAGTGTTCGCAACATCTGACATTAAAGTGACGTCGAGTCTTCCCGACGTACGTAGCTGCACAGCTACTACATTTGAATTGGTATATAATGTTAGATGAGAGATCACTAGGAATCATGTCTTTCACATGGAAACGAGATCCTATCCTTTCCAAAGTCGTGAAAGCAAATCTTAATTCTATAGAGGGAAATGCTTTTTTAATTATTCTACGGATGTTGCGTCGGATTTGTAAGCTGTGGTAACCAGTATATGGAAGTTTGATATAGATCTTTTCTTTGATTTCTTCTACTTTGTTGTTTGGTTGGAATTTGTTATTGAAAAAACGTCTGATGTATCTTTCTAAGAAGTTCAACGAAAAACCATTTTTACTTAAGATCATCTTTATGTTTTCTAATTCTTCATGTAGGAATTGCCAGGTTGAACAGATAGTGAAAGCGTGGTGGACAAGTATATTGATTAAACTTGTTTTGTATTTGTTGGGAATGAAGCTATCTGCGTTTATATACAGGCCGGTGAAGGTTGGTTTTCTGTATATTGAAGTGGAAAAACCTGAAGGTGATCTGAATATGTTAATTCCTAAGAAGGGCAGATTTCCATTGATTTCAATTTCACTAGTAAATTTCATATTGTGGTGTTTCTGGTTGAGATAATCTAAAAAATGTTGAATGTGATCGGTATGTTTGAAGATGAGAAAAATATCATCCACGTATCGTCTATAAAGAAGTGGCTTAAAATCAATTGGACAGTCAGCTAACCATGTTTTCTCATGGTGACATAGAAAAGTGTTCGCGAAAACTGGTCCTAAAGTGTGTCCTTATCTACATAGAATGATACATGTCAATTTTCAATAAAAAATCTCTAATAGTTTTCGATATATTGAAAAAAATCGATTTATATTTTGTAACTTCAAAGGGCTGTAACTTCTTTTATGAGCACATTTGGTCTAAGTTTAACTTTTAGGTTTAACTAAGGTAAGTTATGTTCATTCGAACTATTTTTGAACTCAGAATGTGTTATATAATTTATGACCA
Source organism: Diabrotica virgifera virgifera (assembly GCF_917563875.1). Classification (NCBI taxonomy): domain Eukaryota; kingdom Metazoa; phylum Arthropoda; class Insecta; order Coleoptera; family Chrysomelidae; genus Diabrotica; species Diabrotica virgifera. The sequence goes on from NC_065447.1 coordinate 230,160,429, forward strand.
ATCTTTTCGGGACACCCTGTATAAATTCGGAATAAATATTAAATAGCAGAGGTGACACAACACATCCTTGTCTAACTAACCTCCTAATTTCTACTTCTGCGGACTTGGAAACTTCGACCAATATTTTATTAAGTACTTAACATATATTTTTTCATTCATCATCATCATCAGCCTCTCTCGATCCACTGCTAGACATAGGCCTCCCCTCTTTGTCTCCAAACTGTTCTATCTTGTGCTTTCTATATCCAATTTTTGTTGTCTTACGTAAGTCGTCTTACCATCGTGTTGGTGGTCTTCCTCTGCTACGTTTATCGGCTATTGGTCTCCATTCCACTAGTTTGCGAGTCCATCTTCCGTCCATCATTCTGGCAACATGTCCTGCCCATTTCCATTTTAAGTCACAGCTTCTTTCAATGACGTCTACGACTTTGGTCTTAGCTCGTAGATCTTCGTTTCTAATCCTGTCTCATAGAGTGGCCCCTGTCATTGATCTCTCCATTCTTATTTGCGTTACTCTTAGTGTTTGTGCGTTTTTCTTCGTGAGCGATAATGTTTCTCCATCGCCGGTAAAACGCATTTGTCGAAAACTTTTTTCTTCATATGTCACTCTTAAAAACGTTCCTAAGAGCTCCGCATGCTGCCCATCCTTGGATTATTCTTCTGGATACTTCGTTTGTTTGATTGTCCTTTTTGATATTTTTTCATTACTTGGCCAATAATGGTCAATACAGTCGCAAATTTGTGAAATATGCTTTACTTCACCTAGAATCCAATGGGTTCAGGGGTGGTCAAGCTCCTTAAAATAATCCGAGCCATTTTTAAAAATTTAAAATTTTTCGCAAGTCGCAATTAAACAATTATTGAGAAAGTGTAAAAAAGTATTAAATTTTTCTCTCAGTGTTTGGATTTCACAAATTTTAAAGTGAAATAAAACGGATCATATCGTTGTTTCAAATATGCTAATAATTCTACAAGCAGCCTTTACTAATTCAGCATCCTTCCATCTTTCTCTGGTACGGCCTAATCTTCTACCGTCTCTAAAAAACACTGTCTTTAATACTGTCTTCCTCCGATCTTACCACATGACCTGTCTACCTTATATTAGCTTTTATATATCTCACGATGTTTTCATTACCATACACAGTCACCAATTCAGCTTTGCGGCACCTTCACCATTCTCCTGTCAATTCATCATTTTGAGGGCCAAATATAATTCTGAGAACTTTCCTTTCAAATACCAGCAAGAATTGGACGAATAATTTGCATGTACAATCTTAATTCAGATTGGCTTTTTAGCAGTTTAGATCTTAACATTATGATAGGGAGTAAAATGCTCTATTCCACGCAGCTATCCTTGCCGAGACCTCTTTTTTATATGTGGTTGTCATCTGTGAATACCGCCCCTAGATATTTAAACTCTTTTACTTCTTCTAAGTTGTGGTCATTAATATTTATGTTCTGCCTAACTCTTTGACAATTGGATTTGTGGTTACTAGCGTCTTCTCTTCCTTTATTCGAAGACTCAGACTACCTGTTTCTTCCTCGAGTTGTGAAAATACCTCTCTCGCGTTTCTTGTAGAATGAGCGACTGCACTTAGACTTAGATCATCAGTAAAGGCCAGCAATAATTTTGATCCTCGATACGCAAATCCCCCTGTCAGCTCAGATGATATTTTACTTATTACATATTCTAAGGTCAAATTGAATAGCAACGGTGATAAGAGGTCTCCTTGTCTAAGTCCTGATGTTACACTAGTCTTTTATATTTGTTGTCAGTAATTTAAGATCTTGAAACACAAAAATTAAAAGTAATTCAGGTACATTTATTAAGAGCCGCAAATAATCCTTCAAAGAGCCACATGTGGCTCGCGAGCCACAGTTTGGCCAACCCATAGTTTATCATAAAAATGGTGGATATGTTTTTGAAAAAGAATCGTTAAGTGACATTTGGTTTTAACTTGTCGATGGAAACTAAAAATCTATTTAAAAACCAGTTGCCCATCAATAATGCTCTGACATTCTAATAAAACCAGTACTTAAAAATCTCTTATGTAAATAAAAAAGAATAAAATTATATCACCTTATTTTTTATCTGATATATTTAAATAATAAAGAACTTATCGATTATTCAACCATGAAAAAAAGATGTTAATGATCTACAAAGAAAAGAAATAAATTACGAATATGCTAATGCTTATGGGACTGGCTGTATACAATGAAAGTCCTCGACATAGGTGTCTCATAGGAACTAGAACTAGATCATAAACCTTTTGAAAAGTAGGCGCTTGTTGTCCTTCAGCAGTTGTTTTGACACTGAGAAGTGTATGTAAAATAATTTGCGCTGAACTATTTATATTAATTACTTTGGAAAGGGTTTACAAGAAGTATATGTTGTGGTTAGAAAAAAAGTGCTATATGGAAAATGTCGACATATCACCATATACACAGACCTTTGCCCCACCCTTAAAAAATTCTACCTCCCTCATGAGCCTTTTTTTATTCAGATATTCATGTCCAGTCGGACAACTTTTCTATTAAGGAAAATTTTTGGGGTGAAGTATCGTAAATATAGAGGTTTTTAAATTTTGGTGCGCCCGACAACTAGAGTACCGTTAAAAATTTGTCGGACAATATCACCAGTAAATTGTAAGTATGTTTATCAAACACTCGTACAAAAAATATCATTTATGACTCCATAATGCGCTCTGCATATGGGAGGCCGCACGCATCATAAAGAGTCATAAAACTTATATTATAGGGAGCGTTTAAGTATTACGTAACGCAATTTTTGAAGATTTTTGACCCCCCTCTCCCCCATGTAACGCGCCATAACGTTTTTATGTACCCCCCCTTACCTAAATGTTACGTAACACTCAAGTGACCATTTGAACATAAATGGAAAAATATGTTGCGAAAAGTAACGGAAACTCGGTAAAAGAACTTTGTTATTATTTTAATCGCATTTGAGCTAATAATAAAAACTTACAATCATCATCCAGCCTCAAAAATCCACTGCTGAACATAGGCCTCCTCCCCTTGTTTCCAACCACGTCTATCCTGCGCCGCTCTCATCCAGTTTTTATTTAGCTTTCTTACGTCGTCTGTCCATCTTGTAGGCGGTCGATCGACGCTTCTCTTGTCTTCTCTTGGCCTCCATTTCAATAACCTTTTTGTCCATCGCCCATCTGTCATTCTGGATATGTGTCCTGCCCATCTCCACTTCAACCTGGCTATCCTTTTGATGACGTCAGTCACCTTTGTTCTTCTCCTGATTTCTTCGTTTTTGATTTTGTCTCGCAGAGTTATTCCTAACATTGACCGCTCCATTATTCTCTGCGTTACTCTTAGTTTGGTAGCCGAGGCTTTAGGTAAGGTAAGTGTTTCTGATCCGTACGTCAAGACTGGGAGGATGCACTGATCAAATACCTTTCTCTTTAGGCATGTGGGCAACTCACTTTTAAAAGTTTCTCTCAGGTTTCCAAATGCTGCCCACCCAAGAACGATTCTTCTTTTTAGTTCCTGTGTCTGGTTATCCCAGCCAATCGTAATTTCATGTCCTATGACATAAAATATGTCCAACACTTACAATAATAATCTTTTATTACTAATTTTACATTTACATTTTCCCTGCTTGGCCCCATCCTTACATACATTTTTGGCTTCATCTGCATTGTTCTTCTCATGCTTCTTCTCGGTGCTTTTGCGAGCGGCCGAATTTTGTAAATTTTGCAAAAATCGCCCGGCTCGCTTCAAATCCGTAGTCCTGTCGCTAGTAGGGGTACAACGGCCTCCTTAATTCAGATGGACTTACCCAAGTTTTTTTTATGTATTTTGATCCGTAGAACACGAATTTTTTGGGTAACAGTCGATCCGGTTGTCGATAAGATTGTTATAAACAAAGAACTTTAGGAATCACATAACAGCGATTTTTCGCAAAACAAAACATTTTTTTGTATTTTTGGGTCATTCTAAGCAATAAATGTTTTTACAAGTTTTTTCGTAGGATGCATAGTTTTCGACATAAACGCGGTTGAACTTTCAAAAAATCGAAAAATTGCAATTTTTGAACCCGAATAACTTTTGATTGAAAAATAAAATAGCAATTCTGCTTACCGCATTTGAAAGTTCAAGTCAAATTCTATCAGTTCTGATTATTTTTATTTCTAAAAATTAATTTTGTTGTTAAACAAAGCTCTAAACACATAGTGATTGAATGATGTTTTCAATGCATTTCTAATAATTTGAAATCGAACGAGTAGGCGCGCATTCAGAATTTCTACGTATATTACGTACATTAAAACGCATGCATTGGGCACGGGAAACACTATGTGTTTATAGCTTTGCTTAACAAATAAAAACCTAATTTTTAGCAATGCAAATAATCAAAACCGATGGAATTTGACTTGAATTTTCAAATGCAGTAAGCAGAATTGCTATTTTACTTTTTAATCAAAAGTTATTCCGGTTCAAAAATTGCACTTTTTCGATTTTTTGAAAGTTCAACGGCGTTTATCTCGAAAACTATACATCCTACGAAAAAACTTGTAGGACCATTTTTTGCTTAGAATGGCCAAAAAAATACAAAAAAATGTTTTGTTTTGGGAAAAATTGCTGTTATGTGATTCCTCAAGTTCTTTGTTTATAACAATCTTATCGACATCCGGATCGACTGTTACCCAAAAAATTCGTGTTCTACGTGTCAAAATACATAAAAAACTTGGGTAAATCCATCTGAATTAAGAAGGCCGTTGTACCCCCCCTGGCGACAGGACTACCGCGCGCTCGGAAAATTTTTACGTAACTTGTATTCAATTTTGACCGAAAACAATTTAATAATATTACCATTATAATATACAGTCTATTTACCACTGTATTTGTTTTTCTTGATAAACTTTTATATGTGAAATCTCATTTCTGAAGAAATAAAATTACAAAAATGATACATATATATGAAATATATATATTTTTAATTTTTTCATCGTTATATAAATATAATCATAATAATGTTACTTCTTATTATACAATATAAAACTTTTTCTTCTTGTAGTGACTGTCCGTTTTGGATGTTGGCGACCATCATGGCAATCTGTACTTGCACACTAAATCGGTACCGCTGCTCTAAAAAGATTTGTAGTTGTTGTGTTGAACGACGTACGTAAATTTTATAGCAAGGTAATCCTTCGCCTTCCTGGTTCTCAGTTTCCAAATGGGGTTTGCCAAATTGCCATCATGGTCGCCAACATCCAAAACGGATAGTCACTACAAAAAGAAAAAGTTTTATATTGTATAATAAGAAGTAACATTATTATTATTATATTTATTTAACAATGAAAAAACTAAAAATATACTTATATATAGTTATATATGAGATTGAGATTTCTAATATAAAAGTTTATCAAGAAAAACAAATACAGTGGTAAATAGACTGTATATTATAATGGTAATATTGTTAAATTGTTTTCGGTCAAAATTTAATACAAGTTACGTAAAAATTTTCCGAGCGCAAAGCGAGCCGGGCGATTTGCAAAATTCGGCCGCTCGCAAAAGCACCGATTTTAAAAATAATTTTTAATAATTAAATGTAACTATATTTTATAATAATTTTTATTTTAAGATAATATAAGTCTTTCTTTAGTCAATGACTGTAAAATAATTTCTTAATTGTTATAAATAAAGGCACTACCATTTAAGAAAAAAGAAACAATTATCTCGGCTTCAGTTGGTTGTAGAAAAAATTTTTTTATAAATCTTCGTTTCGTCTTCAGCAACAATAATCTGTAAGTTAGAAACTCATAGGATGTACGTACAGGGCCGCTTCAGCTCTAAATGTTTATAACGAAATTTGTACCCGTATTTTCAAACCCAACATTTAGCTCGGCTTCAGTTGGTCGTAGAAATTTTTTTTTTTTATAAATCTTCGTTGCGTCTTCAGCAACAATAATCTGTAAGTTAAAAACTCATAGGATGTACAGGGCGCTTCAGCTCTAAATGTTTATAACGAAATTTGCCCCCTTATTTTCAAACCCAAAAATTAGAGGTTTAAAAATATTTTACGCATTTATTTACATCAGAATATGAAAATATAACTCTTTAGAAGAAGATTGGATGTTTCACCAACTCTCTACGATTTTTTTTTCAAAAAGTTATAGCCTTCGACATTTGACCTCTTGGGGATAAACAATTTATAATATCTAAGCAACAAATTCGTTAATCCGGCCTTACAACTTTTTTTATGTTTGGAATTGAAAGATCTTCATTTTAAAGCTTACTTACTTAAGCCGTCCTCTTGTACCTTACGGTGTCGAGGACATTTAAAGCTTTAAAAAATAAAAAAAATTTATTTGTACAATAAATAACGCAATTGTAAAAAACCGCCATTTTGGACCTTTCGCAGGCTGTTTTGCAATAACCAATAAACGAAATTAAACTTACCATAGCTCAAATTGTAGGTTTTTTAATTTACTACAACTTTCTATTAAAAAGTTTTTCTCTAAAATCAATATCCCAAGTTGCAAAATTAAAAATCTTTAAAAATTGCAAATTTAACAAATGAAAATCGCAATAAAAAAACGCTCACAATATTTTTGGTCACATTTTAGTAGAAGTTATTTCTGGCATCGTCCTTTACAACACCTGATAGGTTTCAAAAATTCCTGAATTATATCACGTTTTTTCACCCACAGTCTGGGGTATTAGAGTAATCGCTGGGGTGAGTAAGTATTGTGCCAAAATAGTTAGTTTTTTACTTCGTCTAAAATATTACCGTTAATTATGAGGCTTTCATCATTATTTTGGGTTTTTAATAGCCTCGTAAGTTTAGTTTCCTTTATTTGATTTAGTATATATGTATTTTAAAACTGTAATAATCTCCACCTTTACCTGATCTCTACAGAGTTTAAATTACTCGTAAACTTAATTATGTCGAATTGATATTTTAACATAAAGCTTAACATTGAAGAAAACATAAATGCCAAGTTTTCAGATGGTCTAAATTCTAAATGAATCAAACCAAAAGAATCATATTATGCTTTAAATTTCACAAAGCTTCATTAGTACCCAAAGACATAGAAACATGTACAATTAGTAATTACAATGATTGGGAGATAGTGTCCATTTTCTGAGCAAACTAATAAAAGAGAAAGATCGAATGCAAACTAAGGTGTGAAGAGACTTTCACTTTTCCATAGGATTCCAATTAGAGTATGCTTGAAAATTTTCTTATTAAGATTATTTAAAAAATATTTAAATTTCAATATGTCTTACGAACCATTGTCTGTTGCACCGACAAAGATTGTAAAATTTTCTTCCATCAATAATCACCATGAAATGTTTCAACAATGAATGGAAGGTGCGGTTCAACAGCTGCGTGATTAAAACATAAAACAATATTAGACCAGGACATTTAGTACAAAATAAATCGATTTTTAAACACAACACTTAGAACCTTGCAAGTTTTGCATTGTGTTCAGGATGACGCCAGGAAAAAAGTCCACTATACAAAAATGGGTGGGAATGCACTGTAAAGTGCGTGAAATGCATCCAAAAGTGCACAAAAATGTCAAAATAAGTATACTAAGGACCATATTTTATTATTCAGTGAGTTTTTGGGGTCACTGAATACGAATACGCAATCAGAACCGACTTCCGATGCACCTGGTTCTCAGGGTTACTGCTAAGGTACGAAATCTGGAGTTTCGAGGATCTTCGGCACTAAATTGATGCAAACAGATTAATTGGAGGTTTTGGGAGTCGCTGAACATAAATAATCTATCAGAATCAACCCTCTCAGCACCTGGTGCCTAGGGTCACTGCAGAGGCACGTTATCCTCTGGAGTTTCAAGGGTTTTAGGCACTACATTGATACAAAAAGATTACTCGAGGGATTTTTGGGGTTGCTGAATACGAATATCAAATAAGAACTGACCCTCAGACCACCTAGTGCCCGAGGTGACTGATATGCACATCATCTTGTGAAATTTCGAGACTTTCGGACATTAAATTGATGCAAATAGATTACTCGGCGGTTTTTAAGGGTTGCTGCACACGAATACACCGTCAGAACCTATCTCCAAAAACCAAAAACTCTCGAATTTCCATAAGATGACGTGCATATCAGTCACCCCGGACGCTAGGTGATCCAAGGGTCGGTTCTGATTTTATATTCGTGTTTATACACCCCAAAGTAATCTGTTTGAATCAATTTAGTACATAAATCGCTAAAAACCCCAGAAGATGACATGTCTCAGCAGCCAGGCTTGGCACCAGGTGTTCCGGGGTCGGTTTTGGTGACGTATTCGTGTTCAACGATTCCAAATAACCACCAAGTAAAAAATCCAAGTAAGGATTTTTTGGGGTCGCTGAAAAGGAATACACTATCAGATGTGACCCCCGGAGCACCTGGTGTCCGGGATGTGCATAGTCACAATGGGCACTAGGTGCTGTGAGAGTCGGTTATAATGTCAAATTCATGTTCGGAAACCCCAGAAACCTCCGTGTAATCTGTTTGCATCAATTGATTGCCTAAAACCCTAGAAACTTCAGATGACGTGTCTTAGCAGTAACCCTGAGCAGTGCTTCGGGGGTGAACTGCGTATTCGTATTCAGTAACCCCAAAAACCCCCTGAATAACAAAATCTGGCCCGTTTTATACTTATTTTGACATGTTTATGCACTTTTGGATGCATCTTATGCACTTTAAAGTGCAATTATTAGGGCAGTCAATGACGGTATTTGGCTCCGAATTCCATCCTACTACATCAATTTACTTGATATTTTCACAGTAAGTAGGGAATAGTTCAAGAAACAAAGTCTACCCTATGCTGATGTGCGCTTTTATCCTGGGGGTGAAAAACCCCTTCACCCCCTTCTCGGGGGTGAAAAATGTTTTGGTTAAAATAGCCACGGAAGAGGCTAGATAACATAATTTTAAGCAAAAACTGTTCTATAATTATTTTTTGAAAACTCAATACTTTTTGAAGTATTCGTGGTTGAAAATTGGCCATTTTCATTGAAAAAGACACCTTTTCGAACGGATTTTTGCGAATACCTTAAAAACTATGCATCTAACAAAAAAACTATATAAAATATTTTTGTAGGTTATAAAAAAACAAAGAGATTCGTTCCTTCATAAATCTTCTAGTTAAAATACAAAGTGGGATATGCTAGGTAAGAAGAGATTTTTTTTGCTGCATGCACAAATCGGGGTATTCAACTTGAAATAACAGAGAAACTGTCGATTTTAGGTGTATAATGCTACTAATAACTTTGGTAGTGCTTGAAAAGACCTTTAAAATAAGCAATACTAAATGTCGATTATATTCAAACTAAGCGAGATATTCTGCATAAAAGTTGATGACTAATGTATTTTAAGAAGAAACGAGAAGTATATTTTTAACTCCTCATCCATCAGAATTTAAATGCATCGTTTTCCTTCTACAATACTTTTTTTATTAAAGTGTTATTTCTATGTTCAAAAGTTGGACTGGATTGAAATGAATGGTTTTTGAAAAAAAATAAGATCAAATTATAGAGCGCATTTTTAAATTTTCTTAAAAATCTTCCTTTTCCTCCATGTAACTCGAAGTACCACACAAAAATGTAGGGCTTTTACAGATAAAAATTTCCTTTTTATTTTTCATTACTGTATCTCTTATCATTTTCAAGTTACATGGAGAAAAAGGAAGATTTTTAAGAAAATTTAAAATGCGCTCTTTAATTTGATCTTTTTTTTTCAAAAACCATTCATTTTAAACCCGTCCAACTTTTTGAACATAGAAATAACACTATAATAAACAGTATTGTAGAAGGAAAACGATGCATTTACATTTTGGTGGATGGGGGTTAAAATTACTTATCATTTTTTCTTAAAATACATTAGTTATCAATTTTGTTTGCAGCATATCTCGCTTAATTTTAATGTACTGGGCCTTTAATATAGCTCATTTTAAAGGTCTTTTTAAGTACTACAAAAGGTATTAGTAGCGTTATACACCTAGAATCGACCGTTTCTCTGTTATTTCAAGTTGAATACATCAATTTGAGAATGTACCAAAAAACAAACTATTTTCACCTACCATATTTCTTTTTGTATTATAACTAGAAGATTTATGAAGGCAAGTGTCTCTTTGTTTTTTTATAACCTACAAAAATGTTTGATATAGTTTTTTTAGTTAGATGCATAGTTTTTAAGGTATTCGTAAAAAACCGTTCGAAAAGGTATTATGTTTCAATGAAAATGGCCAATTTTTATCAACGAATATATCAAAAAGTATTGAGTTTAAAAAAAAATTATAGAACAGTTTTTGCTTAGAATTAGGTTCTCTAGCGAATTCCGTGGTAATTTTGACCAAAAAATCTTCCACCCCTAAGAGGGGGTGGTAACCACCCCCAAGATAAAAGCACACATCGACATAGGGTAGACTTTGAATTAGGAGATAGGTAGAGGCTAGGTCCAAAATTTTATTAAAATCCATGCAGTAGGATAGAATTCGGAGGTAATATCCTAAGTATTCTTGCTCCCATTGACTGACGTACTATATATATTTGCACACATTTTTGTATAGTAGACTTTTTTCCCTACGTCATCCTGAACACAATGCAAAAAGTTGCAAGTCTCTGGGTGCTGTATTTAAATACCGATTTATTACGGTGTTTTTTAGTGCTAAATGACCTGGTCTATATTAACTGTACGACACATTGATTTTGAAGTCGGTTAATTAGCAAGAAGCAAGACATTATCATTGCCAACACTTTAAGATTAGAATAATTTAGAACAGTTTCCAGTTGAATTACATAAGAGTTAATGCACACACTTTTATTATAATTTAATTGCGACAGAAATATGGTAATTGGACCAATCTTAAGAGTCATTTGAATTAAAAGACACATGGTCGAGCCATGTGTCTTAGTAAGGTGCTTATATAAGTTGCATATCTTCTGCAACTTCTGGTTTATAAGTCATAAAATGTACGTGTGCTGAAGGTCATTATTATCTAACATGAATGATTACTATGACAAATGTTTCTACTGCTTGTCAACTTAACATAAAAAAAATCGTACATAAAATTATTGTACAATCGAAGAGGGATGGATATTTCAAAAATCTATGTCTAGCCATCTTCTATTCCAAGCAGGCAATGAAAAATATAGTATCCGGATTAGGCTTTATAATGAGACCAAACAACTATTAAAACTAATCCTAAAAAATAATAGAACAAAAGAGAATACCACAAGAATGAAGATTAACCATCATACCTCTCTTCAAAAAGGGATACAACTCGGACCCGAAGAATTAGAGAGTTATTAAATTAATAAACGCAACACTAAAATTAACAACCAAATAGACAACAAACAATCTGAATGAAATTATAACACTAGCAGAAGAACAACAAGGTTTTAGGCTGGGAAGATCATGTGCCGACGTTATATTTATAATAAAGCAAGTGCAACAGAATTCATTAGAATACAACAAACCTGCATAATATGTACGTTTTTTGGATCTTAAGGAATCATTTGGCAGGGAATAATTAAAGGACGTTATAGATTTATTGTAAGCAAGAGAGATACTCTAGAAATAATCAAAAAGATCGATAATATCTACAAGAACAACACAAAAACAGTAAAAGTAGAAGAAGAACTAACTCACCTAATTGAGGCTGACAAAGAAATACGATAGGGGGATTCACTAAGTCCTCTATTGTTTAACTTGATCATGGATCACGTAAATGAAAAGTAAGAACTAAAAAGGAATACCAGATGAGAGAAAAACAACTTAAAATAATCTGTTATGTATACAACGCAGTGCTAATCTCTTCAAGTGAAGCTAATTTACAACGTATGCTGCACCAATTTAATATAATTGCTAGAAAATTTAACATATTAATTTTCCCAAAAACAAGAGACAAAATTCATAGTTATAACAGCAAATCTACTAAGATGTAAATTAGAGCTGGAGGGTCAGATAATAGAACAAGTAATATGTTAATATCTAAGCCTCACACTAGCTAGAGCTTCTGAGGAAGACGATCAGTGGGAAGACAACGAAAACTATGGAATGACAACTTACTGGAGGCACAAGAAGAAGGATACAAAACTTAGAACGCGAAGAACCAAAAACTGAGGAGAAAAGTGACCTTTTCATCGTAAATATAGATACCTTCTCTAGCTGTAGTTAAAAAATAGATGGTATTGTGACCCATTCAAGCTTGGATACACTCCAACTAAGCTGTCCTCAAAAGAGGATATTGGGCGCTAATAAGTTTTATCTGAAATGTTCTTACAATATATCTAGCTGTTCCATCCTACTTATATCTCATAAGTTATCCCCGTCTACACCTACAGTATTTCTGTGCTCTTGAAGGCTATTTGTGTTCCATTTCAACTTTTGATGGAAGTTACTTATTTTTTTTATTTTATATCCATGCCCATGGAGCTTTATATCCATACATGCCCTTTTTTATACCTGCACACTTTGTTACCACTTTTCCTTCCCCTCTTTTATATTAATCTTTTTTATTTTCTTGTTTTGTGGTATCCAAATATTTTTGTTTAACCTTATCATTACTATCAGCTTCAAACCATTATTTTTTTCTATCCTTTTTTAACTGGCCTGGTCGATTCTCGGCCGCATCTTTCAGCTTTCTGAATTATTTCCCATCCCATTTGTTGTTATCATGTTTTGAATTTGGAAAATTCTCAGCAATGTATTTGTTCTTGAGTTTGTCGATGTCATATATATTTTTTATATGATACAGTATTTCTTCTATTCTTTGGAATACTCTCTTTAAAAGTAATAAGAGTAAATCATTCTAAATTATTCTACTTTTATAATTACAAATCTACGAACTTCCTGGAGTTGAATAGTAACTTTGTTGCAAACATAACTAAATTAAAAATATTGCATTGTAGGGTATTGCTAATGAGTCAATTAGGAGTGTACGCATTAAAGACCTTGAATTTTTTAAAACCGTGAAGTGCATGCTTAAAGAATATAATATTTTCATAGTCTGTGATTTCGCGTGGTCACTGAATATTAAGTATGTACAAAAAATATTAAGGGAACTGCAATCACGAAATCATTTTTCTTTATTTTTAATAATGCAATCGATACAACTATAAGGTAGGCAATAAAGTAATAGACTTAAAAGATATTCTTGATATTCTAAAATTATCCTTCCAAATTAATAGATACAGATTTTTACCAAGCATTATCTGCATGATTTGAAGGTTTCTGGGGATTTTTCTCCATTTTATTGAGTCTACTTTTATAGTAATAATAGCGTGTCTTTGAGATTGTTCTTGCTTTGCGTACAACCGCTTCCATTTATCATACTTCGACATGTATTTTCGTTTTATTTTCTTGATATTCTTAAAGCTTGTTTTGTTTCCTATCTTGTTGAGAGATAGATAGATAGTTTAGCAGTATGTACTTTGTTGTAGTTGTTGCTTCGCACTCTTGGTTCTATTCAATTGAGATTTCTTAGTTTTAGCTACACTTCTGCTGCTGCATTAGCTATATTTCTATAGAGTCTTATCTACCTGGCAACCTCTATAATTAGCAGGGTGTTGTTATTTACAGTTTTTACATATCAGAATTGTCCTTTTCGTTTTTTTGGCATTGCTATGTGTAATGTTCTACAACACATTTTCCGAAACGCGGTATTTTATAGCAATATTTCTGTGCAATAAGCCCGGGCTTATACCTTTGAGTCCTGTTTTCGTAAGAATGCCATCTAATTCCTTCCTCGTTAATTTTTTTGCAGTTCTATGTGCCTCTGGATCTATGAAATTAAGTTTAATTTCTTTTTAGCCTAACCAGTCTTGATATAGCTTCTATCCATCTATTGTATTCTATACAAAATAGAGACTAATTTGTAGAAGTTATCGGCAACCTAGTCTAGGCGCTAAATACAGGTCACCGTGGCCGTTTCAATTTTGATGGGCAAACTCAATGGTTTCTTATGGATTTCTGACTGCTGATTACGAACTTCGAAGCTGAATTTCGATCCGAGTGGTCAAAAGGCTCTAGCTCATTAATTAAAAGAAATAAAGAGATTTTTTTGAAGTAAAATTAGTTCCTTAATAAAAGCAAAGAAAATGGCGTTTACCAATCTTAAATCCAATAATTAAAACTAAAGATATTATAAAATTAGTGTATAATTCAAATTACAAATTGCAAAATAAGTCTTCTTCGAAGCTTTTTCGATCGTAACTAAGCTTCTATTCAGACAAATGAGCTTTACAAAGTCTCATTTTACAGCTTAATTCATAGACCTCCAAACAGAGTTTGTTAAATTACTTTATCTTTATTTTTGTTAAAGTTATACCCGTTTGATGTTATAATATTCTTAAAAAATTTGTACATTAACTTGTTCATAAGGGTTTTAAGCGAATTTAAGCAATACACATTTATACTTTAATTAACATTAATGACAGAATAACTCAAAAGGGACATTTTGAGCTTAGGAAAATTTCGTAGATTTATTTTGGCCAAGATATCGAGTTCTATGTCGAGTTCTATCCAGTGTCTGTGAATTAGGCCTTAAAATAAGACTTTGCACTTAAGGTCATTTGCGTGCGTAGAAACCGAGTTAGGATCGAAAAAGCTTCAAAAAATAATTATTTTGAAAAAGATAAAGGCAGTTTTTGTTTTTATTTGATTCAGAGTTGGACCATCATGTCCATATAGCTATTTCAGAATCTATGCATCCTCATTGAAACTATGCAGTCACAACTCTGAAACAAATATCAACAATCCTGACTATTTAAGGGAAAACATAGCGATGGAATGTTTCCACCTTTTGAGACGCAGTTATCCTTTCGAGTCCATTATTTTGAAGTTTTCAGTTTGAATTATGCACTAATTTTACAATATCTTGAGTTATAGTTATTGGATTTAAGTTGAGTAACGCCATCTTCCTTGTTTTTTATTAAGGAACAAATTTTATTTGAAAAAAAATTATCTCTTAGTTTATGAGCTAACCACTCGGATTTAAATACACCCTCGAAATTCGTAATCAGCAGCCAAAACGCCATAAGGTACTGATGAGTTTGCCGGTCAGGATTAAAAATGCCATGGTGACCTAGATTCCATTGAAGACGGCATCTAAATAACACATTTATTATGCTTTTATTAACTTTTTCCAAATTTTACAGCATTATACTCACGATGCATTTTTAAAATTAGTATTTTAGAAAATGCATAATAACAAAGGTGATAAAATGTCAATCGGCGATTAGAACAAATATTGTATACAATTAAAGATGGTACCGAATACTAATGAGTTGAAAGCGAGTCCCCTAAGTGGAACGAAACTAGTATGTGCATTGGGGTGTGTAATAGATTACTGTGATAAAAAATTGTTTGTAAATATATATTAGCATAGTAAATATACCTGCAGGTGTATACGATATTGCAAAACATTACTTTCATTAACTTTAAATTACTAATCAAAAGTAAACGTTTAAAAGAAATTGTTTTTATAGCGTTGCCAAATATCCTTTCGGGCATTTATTCTTTTGCAAGATACGTATGGAGTATTTATATTTATAATACTATATAGACGCTGAATAATGAGAAAGTAAGAAATATTATTTTAATGAGGGGCTTCCTAAAAATCTCGTTAAAAATGATGCAAACTCTTAGGTCGAGCACACACGGCGCAACAGTTTTCAAACTAAGATCTGAAACTGATTGCGCTTACAACTGTTTTGTGATCTCGGCACCGTAAAAATACGGCGATCCAACTGAAACCGGTTTTCAATCAGTCTAAAGCAGGGGTGCGAAAACTTTTTTTAGTAAGGGCTACAAAATGTTTTTGGTCTATTACCGAGGGCCGCAATATTTGTTACCTTAACATGTTCGAATTTTCAAATTTTTATTAATTTTGTTTAGGGGGGGGGGCTATGGTTTGATATCAACATTTAAGCATATTTCTGTGAATTTTATTCACAGAAGATTGTTACTGGTGTTTTTTTATGACGATTTTTCAGTTTTTGATATCACTCAGAAGCCTAAATAACAAATTTTTTGTAAAAAAGTGTGCAAATCAACATATATAGTATTTTTAAACAAAAAATAAGCATAAAACAAAAAATATGTCAACAGCTTTACCTCACGAAATATTACAGAAAATATATGATAAATTTCAGGTGGATTTGTCAAGTAGCTTTTTAGATTTTTAGTTGAATTCGTTTTAGTATGGAAAGCAGTTTTGAGAAAAACTGGAACTTTTTTGTCTGTCTAGTGCTCTAACTCACAGCACCTTTTAAGAACCTTTTCTGTACTTAATATGACTGTGGTATCTATAAGACATCAGTATGTTTTGTCTCTAACTCTTCCAAATATGCTATGAATGCACGATGATTTAATCCTCTTGAACGAATAAAATTAACAATATTAGTTGTAATTCAAATGACGTTGTCTACTTGCAAAACAATATCTGCTCATGGATTATGCAATTGCAATGAAAAAGTAATAAATCCTGGAAATTGTTCATAAACGTAATCTTTAAGTTTTCTCAACATTGCAATATTTGCTCCTTTTAAATTTGGTGTTCCGCCAATTGTTACACTTACTAGGTAGTTACGGGTTAATTACGGGAAAATTTACGGAAAAATCACCCGCTGCGAAAGTGGTAATTAATACCTGCATTATCTATATAATTATTAATATTAGCAATAATTAAAAAAAAATCTTTAAATGAAAATAATTCACTTTTTTTCGAGGGCCGCAAAAAAATGTCTAAAGGGCCGCACTTTGCCCACCCCTGGTCTAAAGGGTAGTTTTCACGCTACGTCTTATTGTACGTTTTGTGTGTCATGCAAAATGTACGACAAAACGTACGTTTTGTGAATAAGCGGATTTAATTTTTTCGATTCGACAAGACGTACGTTTTGCTGTTTACACGCCACATTATACACTGGACAAAACGTACGTTTTGTCGTACGTTTTGCATGACACACAAAACGTACAATAAGACATAGCGTGAAAACGACGCTTAAGACCGATTATGCACCGAGAGAACAATTTCTTTTCTCCTAAAACACCGATTTCTTTGAGCAATATTTCTTAAAAGTTAACATATCGTATTAACTTAAACATACCGGTTCACATATAAAGAAACGAGTTTTTTAAACACAACTTAATAATTTCTTACAGATAATTTCTTCAATACTAAGAAATGCATTAATGGTTACATTTAATTTTCTTATCCTAAAGTTTTTATTTCTTAAATTGAAAACTACAAATATTTTGCAGTATAAGAAATATAATGTTAAGTTAATCCATATTTATATTTGTGAACAAGAAATTTTTTTGTAATCAAATAAATATTTTAAACCACAAGAAATAATTCTTTAGAAATACCCTCTGTAGTAACTGTGGTTATAAAATAAAAACTTTGTCATTAATGCCGAAATGTTACTTGCAAAGAGATTTTCTTCCACAAAAGAATTGCGCAGATTAACTATTTATGATTTAGTCGTCAGTGTTTGTCAAGATGGCGTGATATGTTCATGTTCATATAGATGGATGTTGGATTTATTGGTGTACTTTAAAAATTAAGGGATATTTTGAAGGTACGTACATATATAGGTATTAAATAAAAGTAAATTGAGTAATTTAAGATGTAATAATAATATTGTTGCGTATCCGAATGGTTAAAAAAGAAACATAATAGTATCTTTATATGCTTTTTAGGTATAATGATGGACGACTCTGAAATAAAGGAGCTTATTATTCTAACTGGGAAATATGCCACAATTTAAAGCTGGGACAGAATGATATAATATATAGCTTCAGAACAATATTAAAAAAGGAGTTATTAACCAACTGCGGGGCCTTCCAGAAATGGTAGAACTTCATACATGTAGGTAAGTACCTTTTTAAAAATGTGTATACTTATGTATCAAAACTATAATAGGTTTCTTCAATGTATCGTCTTCTATAAAAATATACAATACAACGCTATATCAAACATGGCGGGTGCAACGCTGAGGATTTGTTCTGTTAATTTAATTGAGATAAAGAAATCAGTTAGTCTAAAAGAAATATATGTTTATGGTTAAGAAATGTTATTGCCGAAAACCGTGAATTAGTTAATATGTATTAAATGACTTGGATGTAACCTAATAATACTTTCCCGTAATAAAATTTCTTAATGATTAGGTATGCTGTCTCTTTCTGATTATAAAAATTAAGAAAATTACATATTATTATGTCTGCTTCAATGTTTTACATTGGTTGTATTTTCCCTCTTCTTTTAGCTAAACAATGTTTATTGTGTGACTTAATATTATACAGATAAATAATTAATATTTCATTAACAAAAAGAAAAAAATAAACAAAGATGTGTAGGTCAAAGTATGCCATGTTTAAACTAAATGTGATTGATTATTATTAGTATTAATAGTTCTTATGTGGGGCCGTGTATTTGTTTTTTTTTTGTATTTCCTAAATTTGTCAAAATAAATATCTATATCTTTATAAAAATTTTTTATTAAAGTAAGTTTACTCTTTCTACATAACGATTTTGTTTTAGTGAATTGCTGATATACAAAGTGCTATTAACAAAAGAAGGAACATTTGAGGAAGTTGGATTTGCCTCTCCATCCTTTTATTGTTGTGTAGAAGATGGTAGAAGCCAGTGGTTTAAGAGTGGAGAAAACATTTGTATGTAATAATAACGTTTTATATCTTGTTTTATTAATAAATAATGATTTTACCTTAACACAATGATTTATTTCGCCGTATGTAATATCACTTAATTTTCAAGAAATATTAACTTAACTCTAAATATACGTTTATCTCTGCGAAATATATTTCTTAACATTAAATAAATTAATTATTAATAGTAAAATAATAATATTCCTTACTAAGAAATATTATTGCTCAGAAAGAATAGTTTTCTAATGTGTAAAAAATATATTTTTATGGCTAATAAAATTAATTAACATCAAGTTTGAAATTTGCCAGAAAGTGATAGTTCAATCATGTTTAAGATATATTTCTTTGGCTATAGTAGAATTTATTTGAAATATTTTAGAAAATTATATCTTACATACAAAGATATATTTCTTAGGCAATATGCCAAGTCGATCTTTCTTAAATATTAATAAAGTTTCTTTATGTCAAGAATTTTTTTCTCTCGGTGTGTTTGTCCCTCCAGCTGCAGTTGCATTGCAATTTTTTCTAGCACGTTATTACCCGAACATTTGGGAAACAATACTTGGGGGATTCGAACGTTACATGATGGGTTTCTTATATGTTTTAGAGAAAAATGGTCCAAATAAAAGTTATAGACCTAAAGAAGCTCTTTTATATGCGGGTCTCTAAATTAAAATACATAAACAGTTGGCCGAAATAATTGCAAAAACCCCTCATTTTTGCGCTAATTTATAAATGTTAGTAATTAATTTGTTCTTTTGCCTAATGACATGAAATATAAATATTGAAATAGATATTTCCTTGCATGGTTCGTCAACTTTAAATAAGTCCTATTCCGAGGCATTTTTCCGGGTCTGTGAGTATGCTTTATTTTTACCTCGGATGTTACTAGCCTCACCCGAGAACTTTCCTCCTTTATCCGGGCTTAGGACCCTCAACGTGGACGCTACGCTATTCAATTCACCCAACGCCCCCCGCAGGCGGAGTTATAGTATGCTATAGTATGCTATGCAGATGATGCCATACTTATTGCAGAGAGTGAAGATGACCTTCAGAGACTTTTATATTAATTTAATATAACAGCAAGAAAGTTCAACATGATAATATGACCAAATAAAACAAAAAGTATGACCATCTCTAAAGATCCAATAAGGTACAAGCTGGAAATGGACAGCTAAATAATCCAGCAAAAAAGAAGTATCAGCTACCTGGAAGTACTAATGCACAGTTATGGAGATACAGAAGCTGAAGTTGCCCAACAAATAAACAAAGCCAACAGAATAGCAGGATGTCTTAAACACACTATCTGGCGCAACACACATCTACGGACAGAAACAAAGGCCAAACAAAAGCCATATAAGCAGAATGGCCACGAGACAGATCACCAAATGGCCGACGGAGTATAGGAAGGCCAAGGAAGAGATGGAGTGACAACCTGGATATCTGATGAGGAGGCATCCGAAGATGGAACAAGCGCAAACCTATTACGAAGCAGGAAAAAGAAGAAGAAATAGATATTTCTAGATGTTTTTCAAGTATTTTCAAATTTGAATTAATGGATACTCTTTATAGTGGTACTTTATAGTTTCTGACCATAGCTCTGAAGATGGCTTTGTAAGCCGAAAGCGCTCAGTTGGAAAGTAAAATTTTACACACTTCAAAAATACTTTTCTTTTCCTATTCATTTATTCATTTTAAGATCATATATTATGTGAATGCATTTGCAGTCTATTTAGGAAACACAACAATATTTATTAAGAGGCAGGGTCTTAACTGTCTTCTTCTTCTTATTATTCAAGTTGTTGCTATATTAAATTCAACTCCTCGATGTGATATTTCTTAAGAAGTAGATGGTCAACAATCCCTCCTTATCTTTGGAACTTTCCTAGTGTGTGTTTTCTAAATGAGTTTTCTTCTAGCATAATTGTTGGGACCCTGTCTTCCTTCGTTCTTCTGACGTGGCCATATCATTGACATCGTCTCTCTCTCTCTCTCTCTCTCTCTCTCTCTCTCTGTCTCTCTCTCTCTCTCTCTCTCTCTCTCTCTCTCTCTCTCTCTCTCTCTCTCTCTCTCTCTCTCTCTCTCTCTCTCTCTCTCTCTCTCTCTCTCTCTCTCTCTCTCTCTCTCTCTTACCCATTTTACTACACCTTTTAGCTGACATTGCACTGTTATGACTTCATTTCTGACGTCATCACTTCTAAATGTTGCTATACTTTTTTTAAATTATTATCCCGGTACTTTATATAGTATTTTTACTACAGATAGTGATTCAGATATTGCCCGTTTATGTTTATATCTGAATCACTTACGATATGCTGATGATATTGTATTAATAGCAGAAAGAAGTGAAGAATTACAAAGAATGATGGAAGAACTAGATAGAGAATCGACAAAGATAGGACTGAAGATGAATTACAGTAAAACAAAAACCATGACCAATCAACAACACTCAAAGAAAAATCATTGTAAAATCAAAAAAAATAATAATGATTCAAGTAAAATCCAATATGTTTTGGCTTCATTAGTGTTTTTATTTAAATTAATAACAGATCTTATGATTTTAAACGCATTTTTAAAATAAACATCCTCATAGTCACTCTAATTGGTTAATCCTATTAAAACGTCGCACTGTGGTATTTGAAGTAAATAAATACCATTAAGCAATTGAAATGACCTAAGTATCTATTTTAATGAACATGAAACACTGTTATTTTTATAATAGTTCTTTATAGATTTAAATGCCGATAATAACATTTTAAAAGTTAATTTTATTTGAAATAAAAATGCTATCCTTTTGATTTAAAGAGAAAATGATTTTACTTCCTTGGCTTTCCTTTTGTTTTTAAATTACGTTCTTTTTGTTTTAAAATACGTTCCTTTTATTTCAAAACTTACAGCAATACTATAAGTTGTTTGTCAAATTACATCAAATTGTTTTCTTTATGAATTAAAATGAAATGTTTATATATTAGTATTTTATTTTGTTTAAAGTTTGAGCCGACTTTAATTCAAGCGCTTTAGTACTAACATTTTAAATAAAATCAACATTAAATTTATAACAAAAATATATATTTTAAAAATTTTGCATATACAAAAATAACGTAAACCTATTAAAACATCAGTCTAAAAAATAATCAAAACAAGATTGAACTCTCTAAAAAACAAGAACTATCTACTGGAAACCGACTAGTTGGTAGAATAATCGAGTTTAATAATGTGGCCAAGATATAATCTTCAACATCTAAAACAGAAACAAATTTAAATCATATAAAAAAGAAAAATATAATGAATTTTTTTTTCAAAGTTGTATATTTGCCACACTGTTTGCTAAAATGTATAATATTTATTTGGTATACCAAGACCAAGTTGGAAAAAAATCGACAAAACACTTATATTAGAGACTTAGTAAAAATAGTTTTTGTTAGAATAAAATTTACTCTTAGCACAAGTAGCAACTAATTTATTATATTACAAAAAAACTTACTTGTTTCAGATTTGTCATTTAAAGATGAGAATAATAATTTGCAGGATTTATCATTTATATTTGTTCGATAAAATGATTTTATCTTCTTTTAAAATCCGCCCATTTACTATATAGCAAACTTTTCCAGGAAATAGCAAGCGAAAATCAATGTCAATCTGAAAAAAGGTAAAATAGTATTAGATGCCTTGAATATAAATGCATCGCACATGATCACATGAAGCAAGTGATGCATATTATTATAGCAAGAAACTTACCAAGTCTTTGGCATTAGCATGCGAATATAAAGGCCAGTTCTTTAAAAAATTAACTATATTTGTATCATGGCTAGAAGCTTTTAAGTCGCGATGTCGAAGGACAAAAGTTTTTTCCCACTGCCTCCCAGTTAGTGATGGCGACTGCATCGAGTTTCTATTGGACAGTCTTAGGTCACGAGGGGTAAAATTAGCCGAAGTGTTTTTAAAATGTTAGCGAATCTTATAGAAACAATATCTTCTCACTCTTAAAATAAAAATGTTAACATAAAATTAAAAGGGTGTCTTATTGATATAAGCAGACGGGGAAAACATCTTCATATAATAATGCATTACTGTTTGATTCGAATGTGTTTCTTTTAAATCATATCCGCTAATCATTGATTTAAAGAGAAACACTAGTAAACATTTCAAAAAAGCAAATTAAAATAAAAATGTGTATATTTGATTGTATCGCCGCCCTATTAATGTTAGTAGACAAGTAAAACAATTTATCAATGCTGCTTTATTTTAAATATGGTTCTTTTAAATTATATGTGATAATATTTAATTTAAAAAGAAGTAATATTAGATATCAAAGAAAAGGGAATTCCCTTAATTTTAAATAATTACATTTTTATTATGTATTCAAATCAATATCATATTATTAGCGAACGTTTATGAAATAAATACTTTTAATTAATTAAATTAAGCAGATCAACTTAATTATTTTAACGTGATTTGTTGTGCATTTTAAAACGCATAAATTTTCTGAGTGAAGAAGAACTAGTAATTACAGTGGCACAAACAAGAATAGAACAAGTAAAAGAATATATATATCTAGGACAAATCACTAGATTAAATAAAGAAAATCAGACCGAAGAAATAAAGAGAACAATAAGGTTGGCCTGGGCATCATTCGGAAAACTGTCTTATTATTCTAAAGAACAGAAAATACCCGCAATACCTAAAAACAAAAGTCTTCAATCAATGTATACTCCCTGTTTTAATATATGGCTCTCAGACATGGACGTTTACAAAAGAGAATATGGAAAAAATAGCAAAGACAGAAAGAGCCATGGAAAGACAAATGCTGAACATTAAATTATCAGACAGGAAAAGAAACGAATGGATCCGTAACAAAACAAAAGTGAAAGACGTCTCTACCCAAGTAGCAAAGCTTAAATGGAAGTTCGCCGGACACACCCTACGGCAGAAGGATGAAAGATGGACTAAGATGGTAATACATTGGAGACCATGGAACCACAAACGAAAAAGGGGAAGGCCACAGATCCGATGGTCAGATGACCTGAAGAAACACACTGGGTCAAAATGGATGCAAATTGCCCAAGATAGAGAGGCATAGAAGAAGGAAGAGGAGGCCTATATCCAAGGATGGATGTTTAGGGCTGATTAGATAGATAGATAGATTTTTACTACAAAAGCGATATTACGTAGGTCAAAATTTTTGACGTAAGAGAACTGTCAAAACATTAGAATGTGACTTTTCAGTAGTAGAATGTAGTAAAAATACTATATCGTTCTACGCCTTCCGGTTCCTAGTTTCCAGCTTCGTCGGTTGTTCCATTTGCCAGGGTGAAGGTTGCTTTCCGACATTGCCTTCTGAATGACGCCTAGTCAGGATTGTTTCAGCTTTCCTTTCTTCCTTCTTTCCCTTGACATTCATTTTAAAATTTGTTTTGGCAGCCTGTATTCTTTCTACATGGTCATACCAGATTAGTTGTCGCTAGTGATGAGCGAGACTGGTCTTGGTCTTGCGGTCTTGGTCTTAGTCTTGCAGCAAGACCAAGACCAAGACCGCCTTTTGGTTGCAACACCAAGACCAAGACCAAGCTTCCAAGAACAAGACCAAGACCAAAACCGAACCTTGCAAGACCACGCAAGACCAAGACCAACCTGCAAGACTCTTGCACTTTTTTGAGAAAAATTGGTTTTTATTATTTAACTTTATTTTTTAGTTCAATAATATATACTGACATTG
The DNA here is from genome assembly GCF_917563875.1 of Diabrotica virgifera virgifera. Classification (NCBI taxonomy): domain Eukaryota; kingdom Metazoa; phylum Arthropoda; class Insecta; order Coleoptera; family Chrysomelidae; genus Diabrotica; species Diabrotica virgifera. The sequence goes on from NC_065447.1 coordinate 230,184,809, forward strand.
TAAGAAACCGTAAACAATATCGAATTTTTAAAATACATAATATTTTGGTTATATTTTTAAGTCGTTTTGATAAGTCAAACGGTTTGCATTTTCTCAACCTTCAAAGTGTCCAGAAGGTAAGTTTTCAAACGGCGACAGTTCAAGGACAACTGAAATTACTTGTAAGACAAAAAAATGTAATTATAGATAGGGTAATCCATTAAAAAAAAATGCAATTAAAAACGGTTTTTATGTACCAGTAGTTTTCGCTTTTTTGTCTAATAAAAATACTGACACTTATTTCAATTCTTTTCGCATAATCGAGGAAAAATATAGGTCGTTAAATTTAAAATTAATACAAAAACTATCATAATAAATTTTGAAAAGGGATTCACAATGCTGTGAAAGCATTGTGGCCTGAATAAAAAATAACTGGTTTGTCGATTGTAATGTGTCAAGCTTGGTATCGCAAAATCCAAAGCTTAGGTTCAGTTTCTGAATATAATACAAAAATTCCGATACTGGGAAATTTTTAAAATTATTTTTTGGATTAATTTTTTACAATCAACGAAAGTTGGAAGTTTAATTATTTGTGAAAATTCCGGATGACAAACGCGTAAAGGAGTTTACTGATTTCATAGTTGAAAACTATTTGGAAGAATCTAGGTTTTCCCCAGAAAGGGCGAGTACTACAAATAGTATGTGCCGCACTTGAAATGCATGCGCATCATTTCAGTGTGTTTTAAATTCTAGTTTTTACTACCCACATCCGAATATTTTCAACTTTTTAAATGTCATAATGGGTATTCAGTCCAAAAATATGTGAAAATAAAAAGTGCAAATAACTCGTGTTACGAGAGCAATGTAGTTTAAATAAAATTAAAGAACTGCAAGATAACAAATTACAGAATTAAGCGTTTATAACTCCCCATTAGGTATAGTTATTATGTTATAGTATTAGGTCTATAAATAGGTATGGTAAATATGAACGTATTTACTAAAAAGTATGTTTTAGTTAGTTTATAAAAAAAGTTAATTATATTAAATAATGATTAAATAGAGTAAAAATATTTGATTTTGTGTTCTCTTAAAAAAATTTAATTTATGTTCTTAAATTTGACCCTCGTAGGATAAATACTACAGTGTTTGAGTGAAAGGAGCAGATCATTATCTGTTAACAACTATAAACCGTTTATCCCTTTTCGTAAAATCCGTGAATTGAAGGTCCCCGACCATTTGTGGCACCTTTAAGAAGCTGTTTTTCTTTAACATTTTATTAAAATACAGGGGCAATAAACAATAATCTAGACTCAAGACGCGGTCTGAAGGCAGGCGGCAGGTATCGACAGCATGCAAAACACAACGTGATACAACCGAAGGCCGGCAATTGCAACAAGGGTTGTAAATGCAGGTTTTTTCTACTGATAAACATTACCATCATAAAAATATACTCTAATCTCTTTATATAGAGAGAAATAATTAGGTCATTAGGTGAATGTATAATGTTAAAATTGGTATCCGTTTGAAACTACATTCTACATTCTGTTAAAATTTTAAAGCAAATAATATAGTTTCATTCTTCACATCTTTATTTATTTCAATGTACATTTTATTCGAAATTGTTTGGTTCAAATTATTACTACCAAAAAAGCAAGACCAGCAAGACTCTTGCAGCAAGACCAAGACCAAGAACAAGACCGGCTAGTGCAAGACCAAGACCAAGACCAAGACTGCCTTTTAGCTGCAAGACCAAGACCAAGCTTGCAAGAACAAGACCAAGACTAGCCTGGTCTTGGTCTTGGTCTTGTTTTTGTTTTGCTCATCACTAGTTGTCGCCTATGAATTTCATCTATGATGGTTGATTGGACTCTCATTATATTTCTGATTTGGTCATTTTGTATTCTTTCAAGCCTTGATTTTCTAACTTCTGGACCTTTCTAACTTCTTTGATGATCTTCTCCAAAAATCCTTATGAATGCAAGTAGGCGTCGTTCCAGGGATTTAGTAAGTTGCCATGTGTCGCATCCATAGAGCACTATACTTTTAAAGATGGAGTTAAAAATGAGATGTTTTCTTTAATTGGATAGTTCTTTTGACCATGGCATTGAGTTTAGGCATCCAATAACCCTTTTTCCTTTCACGATGCTTTGCTCTATCTCCTTTTGGGTGCGCCCACTCTTGTTGATTGTTGTTCCCAAATATATATACTCCTATCAGTTCTTGAATGTTTCATGTTCGTTGACCATTAGATATTTTACTTCATTCCCGATGCATAAGTATTGTGTTTTGTCTCTATTTACAGAAAGGCCCCACTCTTCATAATATGTTTGAAATAACCGTCTTATCACGAACTCTAAATATTCCTTGTCTGCTGCCACTACAACTTGGTCGTCGGCAAAATGTAGAGTATACAATGCTGTATCGTCATCAAGTTGGATCCCCATCCCTGCCCTGAACAAGATCTTCTCCAGTGTTTTAGTGCTTCATTTGATGCTATACATTTAATTTTTTAATTCCCTGCTAGAATCATACCTACTTTTATTATGTGCAATATCATCTCTCGTTTTTACGTAATATTATAACTAAATTTACAATCAAGATGCAGTAGAAATAAACAAACCAAGACACGTTAAATGCTACTAGGAGCACTCCCAAATCATAATTTACAATGTATATACATTGTAAATCCCAAATCATGATTTCCAAAGTTTATACATTGTAAATTTTGATTCAGGAGTGCTCCTAGTAGCATTTAACGCGTCTTGGTTTGTTTATTTCTACTGCATCTTGATTGTAAATTTAGTATAAATGATATGTGTAATACTTGGTAAATTTTGACTTTCCCTTTCGCTCTTATGTATCTTTTATTCCTTACTGCATCTTTGAATCATCCTGGTGCTGTTTCTGTGTCAATTGCAGATTTTTTTATTTAGAGGGTTTAGATTAACCCATGATGCTACTTCTTTCTGTAAATAGGAATTCAATCCAACGCTTTTTCCAACACAAAAAATAATACACAACCTTGCAACGCCACATTTTTTGATATTGTCCACATAGGAAAAATAAAATTGATGTGATTTTATACTGTGCGCAAAAAACACGCAACTTATACAAAAAGTTATTATCTCCGCTCTCGTTTTTAATGATCTTGCAAAAGTTATGTAACTTTAAAACGCATTTAATCGTATTTAAAACCATTTAGACGATGTTTTTATGTTTAAAACCAAAGTTTAACAGTTAATTTTTTTGTTTCAGGATGGGAACTACGGGGTCTCAACTGTTATAAATTTTTCAATATTAGGCATTCGTGGGAAAAAGCGGCGGAACTTTGTAGAAGGTTAGTACAATTAAATTTTATTATTACTTAACCTTTAACTACCCGCGCATCAAGTTATAACATAACTACACGCGTGGCGTACTTTGTACGCCACAAGAAAATACACTTAAAAACAGCGGATTTGTTTAATTTTTTTTGAAAAAATACACTTAGTTGTTTGTTATAAACCTTATTCGGCATCAGTGAATACTTGGAGTTCCTTTTCAGTAAGCCAATTGGGATTTATAACTGGAATCATGGAATAACTGGATTCCATGATAAATAAAATTACTAATAAAAAATTTTTTTAAATGTGATTTTTTACAGGAGAAAAATTATTGTTTACAAAGAAAAATATATTTTTTGCCATAATGACTAAAAACCAATTAAAATATGTACTTACATTACGACTTATAGTAATATGTATAATCATGGGGTATATTGTCCACCACCGGAAACAACAAATAATAAAATGTAAATCACGATCTTTCCAGAACGCCGATTATAACGAAACTAAAACAAAATTGTAAAGCACATTCCAGTGATAGGTTAGAAAAATAAGCAAGGTCAAAAATTAAATTTTTAAATATATTTCCAGTAGAATTCTTATATCTGGCGTACAAAGTACGCCAGCGCGTGGAGTTAAAGGTTAAACATGTTTAAAATAAGTTCGAGTTATCACCGATTTAGCACATGAAATAATCAGTGTTCCATAATAGGGCGACTCCATAAGTACATAGCCTATAAAAGAGAAACGAAAAATTTAGAAATATGGTGATGTATTTCTCAACATAGCCTACTTTTAGATCGATACACTTGACCCAGCGATGCTTCAACTTCTTTAACCCGTCTGAAAATACGTTTTCTTCAGGTCTGCAAAGTAGGCTTCCGCAGCGGCGATGAATTCTTCATTCGACCTAAATTTTTGCACAGCTAGTGTCAGTGTCTTTTTCAAGTTTGAAATCAAAAATAAGTCGTACAGGGCCAAATCTGGAGAATACTGTGGATGGCACAGCAGTTCGTAGCTCAATTCGACCAAGTTTTTCATTGCGTTAGCGGAGGTGTAAGCCAGTGCGTTGTCATGGTAAAAGATCTCCCCAATTGGAGCTATTTTTCCTGCAATTTGGCCTTGAATCTACCCAATAATTTGGCATAGTAAAGCCCTGTGACTGTTTTGCCTTTTTCCAGGAAGTCAATGCGACCATTTTCGGGAGACCATGAAGTATGACCAAGTTAGGGGGTGACGTCCACTATTTCGACTGTTGTTTGGTCTCTGGTGTGTACCAGTTTATCCATGTTTCTACGACGGTTATAAAACAACATAGAAACTCCTTTGGATTAAGCTTAAAAAGCCTTAAACACTGCTCTGAAATAGTCTCATGGTTGCGCTTGTTGTCCTGAGTGAAAAGAGAGCTTTTCTTGTGCCCAAAATTTCATACAGGATATGACTCGTGGATTTTATTCAGGCTATCCTCCGGGGTAGCCATTTTCGTGGCACCTGGCGTGATTCATCAGAAACTTTCGACCACGTTGAAACTCGTTAGACCAATTTTTGACGGTCGACAGCGAAGGAGAAAAGTCACTGTATACAGCATTCAAGAGCTCTTTGCTTTCTCTTAAAATAAAAAAGAATCGAATAAGCGACCGACATTGTTCTTTTTTCATTTTTCTACGTGTCATAGAACGGAATTACCTATTGGTAGAAGCCTTCTTTAATCAGATCGACAAAAGTAGCATCGTGTCCAAACCATTAAATCACATGTGACGAAGAAGTAAAGGCTAGAATCGTAATAGCACGCAGAGCATTCTATAAATAAAATCCGATACTTACCAATAGATACCTTCTTCTTCTTCTTCCTTCTTGTATGTAGACTTTACAGCCTGTTTCTTCTTCACTACTAGCCTCCTAAATTCTTTAAATTATCGCACCACCTTTTTCTTGATCTGCCATACTTCTTCGTCCCATCTGGTGACTTATCTCGTGCTATTTGTACTATCATATCCTCTGCCATTCTACTAATGTGTTCATTCCACTCCTGTTTCCGTTTTCTCACCCATTCATTTATGTCTTCTACATTGCATGATCTTCTTATGTTTTCGCTTCTCTCCCATTCCAACAGACTTCCCTGATATTCGTCGAAGTATCATCTCTGTTGTTTCTATAATATATTAAATAGATACCTAACTATGTTAACAAATGTTATGTATGTGTACCGTATACTTAATCTGTTTTCCATTATGATTATGAAACATGGACGCTAAAGGGCAATACAATATAAAAGAGGAGTATAAGATGTAATCCTACGGGAGAAGGCCGAAATTTGCCGAAAAGGCCTAGACTGCACACAACGGTAATGAGTAAGTCGTCAAACTGCTGTATATAGTTGGTAGCTTCTAAATACATATAGTAAAAACACTAAAAGAATCTAAGAAGTTGGACCTAGCTGTGTGCAGAACAAATTATAAGAGAAAGGTTTAATTAATGACATCGAGTTGGGGATAGCCCTAACTTAATAGCTAACATTTGAAGTTCTTCTAAAAAGAAAAGGCGTGTGGAACTCCCAGAGTTACCAGCAGAAAAGAAGGATTTTAGAACCATATAAAAAATATAGTTTATAGCCCAGTAAATGAACGGGAAATTCGGCGATACCGTGTAATTTTCAGGGGCAACTCCGAATTGCATGAAAATTTGGATTTAGGTTCTACTTACCCTCCACATCAAAGTTGAAATTGTGCCGTTGGTTGCTTTTACTTGGGGGGTGACAGTCACCCCTTCTCGGGGGTGAAAAAAACATACGTACAAGATAAGACCGGAAATGGATAAATTGACTGATTTTAAGCAACTTTTGTTCTATAGAGTTTTTAACGCAAGTCAATACTTTTCGAGTTATTTCAAAAAACTACGCTTTCAGACGGTTTTTCGCAAATAACTCAAAAAGTAAATATTTTATCGAAAAAAATATTCTTAGGAAAAGTGTAGCTTATAAAAAACCCAAAAAAATGGTGTATCAATAAAGTCTATCAATTAGATAAAAACAAAGTTGTAGCTCATGAAAAATACGTTCTTATTCGTCTAATTCCAAATCGAATATTTCAAGGTGAAATCACCGAAAAATTAAGCAGTTTTCGGGAAAAACCCATTTAAACTTTTTTAAAGTGTTTATAAAAAGCTTTGTTTTAATTGTTAACAAAAGTTTTGGCATTAAAAATAAGCGAGTTACGCTCAAAATAAAGTTGGCCCTCTTTTTCTTTTGTAAAAAATCATGAAAATCTCGCCGTGTTTAGCTCCCCAAATTAGATTAATCGCTACCGCTTTACAAACAATTTACTTACCTACCTATTTTTTATATGATCTGTCAGTCTCACCGGTTTAAAGTGTTTATTTTTGAAAGGGTTATAATTGAGAAAGCCTGAATGGGTCACTAATCACCAGTGTATGCAAATTTTGAACAGCCATATCTTAACCAATTGTTGTCTTACGGAGAAACAAAATGAAACTAGCATATTTATAATAGCAAAACCTACATTTTTTACTGTTTAAGATTTTTCTTATCACTAATACTTTTTAAGTTATTTTGAAAAAAGGAAATTTTTGAAAAAATTTTATAAATATTTTTTTTACTATAAAACCAAATGTTTTCAAAAAAAGCACTTCAAACCAATCAAACTTACAGATCATATAAACAATACACATACAGTTGAAACAGATGGTAAAGCCAAACGATTAATTTCATTTAGGGTGCTAAATAGAGGGAGGTTTTCACGATTTTTTTTTTACCAAATAAAAGGGGCCAACTTTTTTTTCAGTGTAACTCGTTTATTTTTGAGGCTGTAAACTTTTGTAAAAAAACAAATAATAAACTTTTTTTCGATACTTTAAAAATGTTAATAAGGTTTTCCCGAAAATCGCTTCTTTCTTCGGTGGTTTCGCGTTGAATTATTCGATTTGGAATTAGACGAATGAGAACGTATTTTTCATGAGCTACAACTTTGCTTCTACTCAATTTGTAGACTTTACTAGTACACCATTTTTTTCGTTTTTTTATAGGCTACACTTTTACTAAAAATATTTTTTTCGATAAAATATTTACTTTTTGAGTTATTTGGGAAAAACGGTCTGAAAACGTAGTTTTTCTGTCGATAAATCAACATTTTAAATCGCGAATAACTCGAAAAGTATTGACTTACGTAAAAAAGTTTATATAACGAAAGCTGCTTAAAATAAGTCAATTTATTCATTTCCGGTCTTATTTTAAACACGCGTTTTTCACCCCCCGAGAAAGGGTAAATGTCACCCCCCAAGTAAAAGCAACCAACGACACAAATTCAACTTTGAAGTGGAGGGTAAGTAGAACCTAAATCCAAATTTTCATGCAATTCGGAGTTGCCCCTGGAAATTACACTCCAAATCGGTCATTTATTGGGCTATTAATCGAAATAGCCAAAAGAAAAAGCACAGTGGTATATACAAACTTACATGTGATGAATGCCCAAAAACTTACATCGGTCAAACTGGTAGAACTTTTAGCAAACGTATAGCAGAACAAAAAAGGGCTTTCAATAATAGACAAATTCTATGTACGCACTTTACCTTTTAGATTATACTCATGATTTTAATGAACAATTTCAAATCTCCATATTCAAAAGAAAGACCTTAAGCTATCTTTATTGGAATCTATGGAAAGACAAAAAACTCTCCCCTCCTCAACTTATTCAGTTAAAGACTGAAAGAGAAATATACTTGAAGAGAAGAGCACTCTACACTGTAGTGACAATAGATTGTAATAAATTTTGTGTTGAAAAGAAAAGTTTTCATTGTTTTATTATGAGATAAAATGAACTTCCATGTACTTATTTTCTGTATTTATTTTTTTTACCATCTACAACAGGGGTTCCCAAACTGGGGGGCGCGCCCCCCCTGGGGGGCGTGAGGACATATCAGGGGGGGCGCGAGACAAGTTGAACATTAAATTAAATTTATTTATTTTTCTAAAATTCAAAATTAACCGCTTGTTAAACTGTATCTGGTAACGCAGAGTAAGCAAAAGTTATCTCAAATACCTCTTTTTGACAATACTGTGAAACGCCGCATTGATGATATATGACCGAAGACATACAAAACCAGGTAGTTGATGCAGTAAAATAATCGCCATTTTTTGCTATTCAGCTAGACGAGAGTACTAACATATATAATTATCATATTATCATATTCATAACACAATGTTATCAGTTAATTGTTTATGTTCGGTATATTCAAAACGAAAGAATGAAGGACGAGCTACTCTTTTCTACAGAGTTGGAGACTGGAGACCACGACAAAAGCTGTTAATGTTATGAAAGCAGTGTGAGAGTTTTTTGACAAACATGAACTATCTTGGCAAAAACTGATCAGTTTATGTACAGATGGCGCAACTTCAATGCTTCGTTTTCGTTCAGGCTATTTGTAATTAGTAATAGAAAAAAATGCTGATGTGATTGGGATACATTGTTTTATACATCGACAAGCCTTGTCAGCAAAAACCCTTCCAAATGAACTTAGGGATGTCTTAAAGTTGTGTATTAAAGTAGTGAAGTACATAAAAAACAGTGTGTTGAATACTCGACTGTTTAAAACTCTGGTGTCATCGACCTTCCTGAGTCCCCGATTGTTCACACTGCAGTATACTGCATAAGGATTTATTGGTCCTGAAAATTTAGAAAGTGATCACAAAACACTGCTACTTCATACAGAAGTACGATGGCTATTAAAAGGAAACATGTTGGCAAGATTATTTGACCTTTAAGATGAAGTAATCACCTTGGAACATCAAAAACAAAATGAGCTAAACATGGCCTTCAAAAAACATTGTACCCAAGTAATATTGGCCTATTTGTCAGACATCTTTGACTCGTTGAACAGCCTTCACCTAAAACTGCAGGGTGGAAACTCAAATATAGTAGTTACTCATTGTGATGGAGGCCTAATTACTCAACTTTGGAGGCGTAAAATATCAGCAAACCCCTGAAATTATTCAAATTTCTCTAAAGTAGAGCCAATCTCAGAAGAAACACGCTTCAAGGACATTTATGAAGGACCAAGTTTAAAAATCCAAATATCAAACCATTTGGAGAGCCTAATTGAAGAGTTCCGAAATACTTCCCAAACACTTGTGACGATTTTATTTACAGAATCCATTCCATGTCAACTGATCCAGTCCATGTCAACATAGACTCCCTGCCTGAATCACTTCAAGAAGATGCTTTGCAAATAAACCCAAATGATTTTTTGAATGATTCCTCTGCCAAATACTTTGTTATAATGGACAAACCTTCATTTTGGTTAAAATATTTCAAAGTGTATCTTAGTGTATCACGGGAAGCTCTTCATTTATATTTGCCTTTTTCAAGTAACTATTTGTGCGATTTTCACAAAGTGAAATGTGGCAATTAAAACAAAGTATCGGTATAAACTTGATGTTGCTAGTGACTTGTGCTGTGAGCTTACTAAAACTCAGCCACGAATAGGCATACTAGTAAATAAAATGAAAGCACATCCATCTCACTAACCAACCTAATATATTTTTCTTGTATTAATAATTTTTGTATTTTATGGAAACTGATATTATAGTATCTTATGACAGAATAAATAAATGTTTTGTTTTCAAGCTAATACTTATTTGTTTTGATTTTGTTCCTATTTAGGCGCATACAATTTATTGTAAAGGGGAGGTGCGAGAAGCTTTCATTTCAACAAAAGGGGGCGTGGTACAAAAAAGTTTGGGAACCCCTGATCTACAAGGTACAAGACGACAATTTTCCAGTTATTAATATTTTATATTTGAGAGATTCGATTTGGTATCATCTACGTTTAACACATACTGTTTTTATTTTTGCAGAACTTACAAAGAGTGTCAATTCGATCTCAAGTTAAAAATAAAAGTACTTCCACAGCTATAGCACTCGAATGAGACTGAAGAAAACAACATTCTTCAGTGGAAACAAATACATGCACCAGTGTCACAAATACGGTAATGTTTGTGACAATGTGAAAGGAATCTGCCACACCTCAATTTCATTTTCCAAATAAAGAAATTACTAGTAAACAGTTTATTATGACTGGCCTTGCTTCCTAATTCATATTTTATCTCATATTTGTCATAAACTTCTAGGGATTTTATTGCTGCTGGTCTCCGACCATAAGTATAATAAATATTGACTCAAGAAAAAGTGATTACCACCGATGTATTTCACGGCATTTTTGAAAAGTAGGTCTTCGATTTCGACGAGACTTCTTACAGGTGTACTCGATGGTTGATAGCTGGGGGCTATCCAAATTCTTTTCGATCAATTTCAACCTACAGAACCGCACTCACTCATTAGCGAAGAGGCATTATAAAAATATGTGTTAGATATAAAAGTTTTCTTACTTTTACGAGAAGTAATAGGAACAGAATTATTTTTATGTGGCATTTTAATTTTTAAAATAAAATACCCTTATTCTTCTTCTTTCAGGTTGCTCAGCCACGATATTTTACATATTCCTATGCTTCTTTTTCCTTGAATCCCTCTCCACGCGTATATGTCCGAGAATTTCCATTGTACAGATCTCTCCAAATCTGCAAACGGCGCAGAAGCAACATTTGTTACTCCACATTCCTCTTGTCAATTTAAATTAATGTCAGCTACTTCTATATACACAGCAGAATCACATGCAATATTACAAGCCCTCATTCACTTAACTCGGTCAACTAACAAATCTTGTCAAATAACAATTGGTCAACTATAATACATACTAACCCATCCTGCCTTACAGGAACCAGGCTCCGAAGTCAAATTTGTATGGGTTCCATAGCTCCATCTCATCATCATCATTCTCTTTGCCTTATCCCTATGCGGGGTCGTCTTCCCTAATTGCATTTCCCCACACAATTCTATCTTGGGTCATATCAATGTTAATCCCCTTTACCAACATGTCCTGCCTTATCCTCTCCCCCAGGTCTTCTTTGGTCTTCCTCTCCTACTCCTTCCAGGAATCTGCACTTCAGCTATTCTTCGTATTGGGTGATTAACGTCTCGACGTTGAACATAACCAAACCATCTTAACCTATGCTCTCTCATTTTGGCATCAATTGGTATCACACCTAGACTTCCCCTAATATACTCATTTCTAATTTTATCCTTCTTTGTCACTCCACTCATCCATCTAAGCATTCTCATTTCCGCCACATGCATTCGTTGTTCCTCTTTCTTTTTCACTGCCCAACATTCAGTTCCGTACATCATAGCCGATCTTATGGCTGTTTTGTAGAATTTTCCCTTCAGCTTCATTGGAATTTTTCTGTCACACAACACACCACTCCCTTTTTCCACTTCATCCAGCCAGCCCTAATTCTACTGCATGCATCTCCATCTATTTCTCCATTACTCTGTAATACCGATCCTAGCTACTTAAAACTATTGCATTTCACAATCATTTCACCATCCAAAGATACCATTTTGTTTGTAGTAACTTAAATGAACATTCCAAATACTCTGTTTTTGTCCTACTAAGTTTTAAACCTTTTTCCTCCAGAGCTTGTCTCCACTGGTCCAGTTTTTGTTCTAAGTTTCTTTCACTATTTCCTATTAACACTACATCATCAGCATACATTAGGCACCATGGAATGTTACCCTGTAGTTTCGCTGTTATCTGGTCCAAAACTAATGAGAGTAAATAAGGACTAAGCACCGAGCCTTGGTGCAATCCTACTTTCACCTGAAATTTATCAGTCTCTCCCACACCTGTCCAAACACTAGTCGTTACTCCGTCATACATATCTCTCACAATCTTTACATATTCGACAGGGACTCCTTTCTTATTGAGTGCCCACCACACCACAGAATCTCTCGAGGAACTCTATCATATACTTTCTCAAGATCAATGTATTCCTGTATTTTTCCATCAGTTGCCTTACAATTAAAATTGCATCTGTTGTTGATCTGCCCTGCATAATGGCCAAATTAATTATCGGATATTTCTGTTTCTTCACGTATCCGTCTATCAAATACTTTCTCCCATATTTTCATGGTGTGGCTAAGTAGTTTTATAACCCTGTAGTTTGTACATTGTTGTATGTCTCCCTTGTTTTTGTAGACAGGTATTAATATACTGTTTCTCAATTCGTCTGGCATTTGTCCAATTTCCATAATTCTATTAAATAGGCTTGCTAGCCAACTTATTCCTGTCTCTCCCAATGCTCTCCATATTTCCCCAGGAATGTCATCTGGTCCGACTGCTTTTTCTTTCTTTATTTTTTGAAGCGCTTGAGCCACTTCCTCGTTTGTTATTCTGGTAACCATTGCTGTTACTGTTCCATAGCTCCATCTATCATGGGAATATAAGGTAAAGAAAAAGCAGACCTCCAAGCAAGAGAATCTACCAAAAATTATCATGATATTATAGTGTCAAAGGCTATCTCCAGTGATATAAAACAGTTCGTTAAAGAAAAATGATTAGTGCGTGGCACTATAAGTGGGACAGATCGAAATACAAATTAAAAGAAATTAAATCGACAGTGAAACCATCGCGCCTAGTAAACCTAAAATTATCTCACTAAAGTCAATATATTTTAGCGTTAGATCTCAAGTATAAATAAAAACTTTGCTTTTTCTTTTCGTTTTAAAGTAATTTGCAGTTATAATAAAAGCCGTTATAAGTGGCCAAGTAAACCCCAAACCGAGGCCTGGATGTAAAAACATTAAGATAGTGAAGCCTGTCGTATACAGGATTCTTGTTTATCATTCAGCTTAAGAAACATCTTTTCTTTATTATCAACGTTTGTCCTACTTTAAGCACGACTTAGAATATCGAACAAAGGTCAAAAGGCACGACCAAATCATCCGAACCAATTGTTGCATAGAGTGTGTTCTTTTGGTCCTAGGACGTAATTTGCAGCTTCCTTAATTGTTCTTTTACATAATATCCAATTCATCGCTAGCTGTTCTTGTTTCTTGTAATTCTAAAGTAATTTGTCGTCATAATGAAAACCGTTCTAAGTGACAAAGTTACCCTTAAACCGAGCTCTGCAGGTAAAGGCATTAAAATAGTGAAGCCTATGAAATAGATGATTTTTGTTTACCACTTCTAGCTTCTATCTACCTAATCAGCCCTAAACATCCATTCTGTGACAGGCTTCTTCTTCCATACCTCTCTATCTTCGGCATTTTGCATCCATTTTGACCCGGCATGTTTCTTCAGGTCATCTGACAATCGCATTTGTGTCCTTCCCCTTTTTCGTTTGTGGTTCCACGGTCTTCAATAAATCACCTTATTCGATCTTTCATCCTTCTGTCTTAGGGTATTCCCGGCGAACTTCCATTTAAGCTTTGCTACTTGGGTTGAGACATCTCCCACTTTTGTTTTGTTACGAATCCATTCGTTTCTTTTCCTGTCTGTTAGTTTAATGTTCAGCATTCGTCTTTCCGTGGATCTTTCTTTGCTATTTTTCCATATTTTCCTTTGTAAACGTCCAGGTCTAAGAGCCGTATATGAGGACAGGGAGTATTTGTTGAATTGATTGAAGACTCTTGTTTTTAGCTATTGGAGGTATTTTCTGTTCTTTATAATATAAGGCAGTTTTCCGATTGATGCCCAGGCCAATCTTATTTTTCTCTTTATTTCTTCGGTATGATTTTCTTTATTTTTTAATTTAGTGATTTGTTCTAGATATATACAGGGTGTCCTGGAAAATAGTGCGTTCCTTAAAGGTATAGGTAGAGGGCACCATGTAAAACAAAAAACTCAATAACATTTTTTTCTAAATGGTACCGTTTAACCAAAAAATAAAAATACATTTTGGTATGCAAATTAAAATCTGGCAACTCTGTGAGATACGAAAATGTAAACGTATTAGACAGTCCCATGTTAGTAAACAGGTAGTTTGGAAGAATCCTGCTTAGTGTCAATGCCTAAAATGTTTTCGAGTCGTGAGTTCATTATCTATTATGTTATTATGTTGATTATTTATGGCAGATCACAAGAGACATACTATAATTTCTTTCAAAATGTTTTGCCGGTATTTCTCGTATGTGTTCGTGAAAGTGAGTTACTTTGAACATTTATTAGGTATAATAATTATTTTCAAGTAAGTACAACTTATTCTGGTGTATTTAATTTCCACAGTACGCTATGTTAAAGCCCTCAGCATTCAACACATTTAAAGCTTACTAAATACATAATACTAGTTCAGTTAAAAGATGTGTTTTTATGTTAAAAGATGTATAATTCGTTTAGAATTATGCAATAAGTATTTCAATACATTTAAAACAAATAGGTAATTGTAGTAAACGATTAACAAAAAAAAAACAAATAATAGTAAATACATAAGTAGGTACTATTAGGTTGGATTATTTTAAATATGTACTGTAAAATAGTTATTTTTCTACAACCACTATTCAAAGTGCACTTTTCTGCACGGTTTTATGTTAGCAAACTTGATATTTTCTCACAGTATAAGATATTTGACATTAGTGTGCAGAAAAGTGACGTTTCTGTGCCGCAAAGTGACGTTTCTGTGCCGCAAAGTTCTTTTCTGCACAGTTGACTACCTCATTCTGAGTAACGTTATATTCTGTTTACATCCGTGGACTACCGCATTCTGAGTAACGTTATATTCTGTTTACATCCGTGGTTAAACTTTAGACAAATATATAACCTATAAGACAATTATTATACTTAACTATAGCATAGAAACTAAATTATGGATGTTACAACTGTTTTATTTTACAATTTTATTCTTATTAAACATTTTATAATTATCAAATAACCAATAAGGATTTAGCAACCTGTGCAAGAGACGTCGAATGAAGTAGGTTTTGTGTAAATTCGTGACTGCATAAATATAATGTCAATAATGTGTAATAATTGTTTAAATTTAAACAAATTAAGGCAGTGCATTAATTTTTTAACTGATTTCTGTGCAATTTATTTAGGTATAAGGAATTTAAATTGATTAGTAGGTATTAATTAAATACAGTTTAAAATTTATCACATTATAATTAATCGTCGTTTGGAAATTGTGATTTTTATTTTTAGGAAAAACTGTGCTTGTAGAAAAAGTATAGTGTGAAACACGTGCAGAAAGGTAATTTCTCACTCGTTTGAATTGCGGCACTCGCTTGCGCTCGTACCGCAACTTTTCAAACTCGTGAGAAATTAGTACCTTTCTGCACTTGTTGCACAATATACTATTTCCTAACAAGTGCAGAAAGTCATACTTTTCCGCACGCGACTGCAGTTTGCCGAACGACGCGAAGCGGGAGTTCGGCAAGCAGTCGAGTGCGGAAAAGAGACTTTCTGCAAGAGTTGGGAACAATATTTTTTCTACGAGTCTTTAAAAAATGACCAAATCTTAATCAATTAATTTAATTAATGTGAAAATACATACACAAATTAATTCTTTGACAAGGTTGTTAAAACCAAACTTTCAATATAAAAATTAGTTAGCATGACGACGATCTTGGTTTCCATGACGATGATTCAAAACAACTGTTATTGTCTACCGATCTTACTTTTGAATATTATGTCAAAATAATTTTATTTCATGGAAATGTCGCGTTAATTTCATTAAAACAGGAACACAATAAGATACATTTGAAAAAAAATAGTAAATAATATCGAAATATTAGTTTATTGCATTTATTATAATTATTTTAAGGCCATCTTAAAATATCTAAACGCGTTCGGAAAAGTAAAACGCGTGCGGAAAAGTAAAACTTTCTAAAATAAATCGCGTGCGCGAAAGTAGACATTTTTGCACGCTCGTAGAAAAAATCACAAAGGAGTTCTTATTATCTGTTATTATTCCGTAGTGCGTACGATGTTGTCATGCTATTTAAATTTCTAAACATTAAAATACAGGTATACGGAAAACAATATAATCTTTTTTTTTTGGAAACTGTTAACTTTAGAAAAAAATGTTATAGGACTTTTTTGTTCCAAATTGTGTATTCTCTCCATACCTTAAAGGAACGCACTATTTTCCAGGACACCCTGTATATACTCTTTTACTTGTTCTATTCTTCTTTGTACCACTGTAATTATTAGTTCTTGTTGATTGATCATAAGTTTTTGTTTTACTGCAATTCATCTTTAGTCCCATCTTTGTCACTCAGCTTAAGAATCATATTTTCTTTAGTACCCATGTCTGTCCTACTTTAAGCACGACTTAATATATCGAACGAAGGTCAAAAGGCACGACCAAATCATCCGACCCTGCTCTCACATACCGAAACATCTCAAGGTAGACGGAGTATTCCGGTTTTTAAGAGGTCTGTTCTTTTGGAGTCGATGTCAACAGGTCAAACATAGTAAAAGATGCAACGAGCATATGATCAATTAATATCGACTAAATCTTAATTCGAGGAATGGTCAACAACCAGATACATGTCATTGATTAACAAAGTAGGCCGTTTAGAACGACTGTGTAGGATGGTCGTTAAAGCAAGTCTTCATTTTTTTAAACAGAACAGTAGTGCCCAACACAGAGGCAGAAGGCAGAATAGAATTTAAAAATAAATGCATGTAAAATTTATAAATATTGGTAAAATATGGCAGAATATGTAAAATATACAAAGCAAACTGGCTGAATTTGGGTAAAAGTTGGGTGAAAAATTATATATAAAGTGAATAAATAAATACTTAGGTACAGTTTGTCAAACTTTTTCCAAGGTTTGACAAACTGTATATAACAATACAAGACCACACCCTGCATATAATCACCATCAAGCCAAAATGGTCTTCTACATCACTGAGCACAATACTGTAAAAATTGTAAAAATTTAAAATGAACATAGCCTGTCAATAAATAAACTAATATGGTGAATTAAAATGTATTAATTTACGAACTAATTCTAAAAGGCCCATCACATATTACCAATTTATTTATTACCACAATTTTAGTTGAAAATCAATTTGTTTTGACGTTTTGATTTTCACTTAGGAAATCGTTCTTCATCGTCATCAGTGCTGCTACAGCCCTAGTTGAGCCTCGACCTTCCCCAGTCTATTTCGCCAGTCGTTTCTTCCATGGCCAACCGTTGCCAATTTGCTTCGCCGATCTTCTTAGCGTCCTCATCCATACCGTCCTTTCATCTCAGTCTTGATCTACCTCTACATGCAACATTCTAGTTTTTTCCTGGCTTAATTTTAAGGCACATATATTATTTATCGTGCGGCCGTTAAGACGGTGGAAACCATCTCTTTAAGTCCTTGTATGATCATCATTATCAACAGCTATTCCATCTATAAAAACAACGCCTGACAGATGAAATTAATAACCGTTTAATGAATGTTAAAGAACAAATCCAACAAAATACTGAAACAGAGACAAAATGGTTATTAATAAAGACAGAAATAGATAAATGTCAAAAAGAAATTCTTACACCAACCAGATACAAAAAGAAACAATGGATGACGGAGGAAATCTTAGATTTAATGGAACAAAGACGTCAGCATAAAAACAAAGATAACCAGATGTACAAAAATGTGGATAAACAAATAAAATCCAAAATTAAACAGGCTAAAGAACAGTGGTTAAAAGAACAATGCGCAGAAATAGAAGAACACCAGAAAAGACATGATAATTTTAACACACATAAAAAAAAATTAAGGAATTAACGCAGATCAACAGAAAAAGAAAACCGGGAATACTAAAAGATACAGATGGGAAACTTGTGTTGAATACTAACGAAAAATTAAAGAGATGGACAGAATACATAAATGAATTGTTCAAAGACAATAGAACAGAGCAGATGGAAGTCGAAGTAGAAGATGATACGGTTTTGAAGATATTAAAAGAAGAAATTAAATCGGCATTAAAAAACAGCAAAAATGGTAAAGCAGTAGGTCCAGACCAAATCCCAGTAGAAAGCTTAAAATGTATAAATGATGAAACCTTAGACATTATCGTAGACTTGTTTAACACAGTGTACAAAACAGGAAACATACCAAAACAATGGTTACTCTCAACCTTTTGTGCTATCCCTAAAAATACAAACGCTAAAGATTGCAGTGAATACAGAACAATATCATTAATAAGTCACATTCTCAAATTATTCTTGAAAATAATACATGGTCGTATAAACAAAAAACTAGAAGAAGGAATAGATGATAGTCAGTTTGATTTCAGAAACGGACTAGGAACCAGAGAGGCGTTATTTGCTTTTAATGTGTTAGCTCAAAGATGCATGGACATGAATGTGGATGTGCATGTTTGTTACGTTGATTTTGAGAAGGCTTTTGACAAAGTAAGACATGAAAAATTAGTCCAAATTCTAAAGACAAAAAACATAGACAAAAGGGACTTACGAATAATAACAAACCTTTACTGGAATCAAAGAGCACAAATTGTAATAGATAACGAACCCAGTCCAGAAATTGAAATCAGGAGAGGAGTTCGGCAGGGATGTATTATGTCTCCATTACTCTTTAATGCATATAGTGAAGCCATTTTTGAAGAAGCATTGCTATCTCAAAGTGAAGGAATAATAATTAACGGAAGATCTATTAAGATATGCAGAACATAAGATATGCAGATGACACCGTGATTATAGCAAGCTCTGCTGAACAACTCCAACTACTACTGAACAAAACAAAAAATTTCTGTAAAGAATATGGACTAAAAATGAATATAAAAAAGACCAAATACATGATAATAACTAAGAAAACAAACATACAAACAAGCATACATTTGGGAAATGTACCGATAGAAAGGGTTGATAAATACAAATACCTAGGAACCTGGATTTCAAAGAAAAATGGTCAAACAACAGAAATAAGGACCAGGATAGAAATAGCAAGAAATGCGTTTGTAAAAATGAAAACAGTTCTCTGCAACAAAGACCTTAGCTTAGAACTGAGAGCAAGAGCTTTGAGATGCTACGTGTTCTCGATACTACAATATGGACTTGAAAGTTGGACATTAAAGCAAGAACACATAAATAAGCTACAGTCATTTGAAATGTGGTGTTACAGAAGAATGCTTAGAATAGCATGGACACAGAGGAAAACGAACACGGAAGTACTGCGAGAAATGGGTAAAGAATGCCAAATAATAAACACAATAAAAATAAGAAAGTTACAATATCTGGGACACGTAATGAGGGGACCGCGATATGAAATGCTAAGACTAATAATACAGGGAAAGATAAGAGGCGGAAGGAGTATAGGAAGAAGGAGAGTGTCATGGTTAAAGAATTTAAGGGACTGGTTTAGATGCAGTTCTATAGAACTCTTTAGAGCAGCGGTGGATAGAGTAAAGATAGTGATGATGATATCCAACCTCCGATTAGGAGACGGCACTTGAAGAAGAAGATTCCATCTATCATCGGACGTAAGCCTCCCTTAGGTGTGTCCATTCATTTATATTTGTTGTTTTCGCGTATATTCGTGGCCAGCCATTCGCTTGGCTTGATGTCATCAGTCCATCTGGTTTAAAATCTGCCTCTACTTCTCTTACTTTCTCTTGGTCGCTTCGTCCAACGGTTGTCTTGCATTCTTCCTATTTGTCCTGTCCAATTCCATATTAACGTGGCAATCTTTTGGATTGCATCTGTTACTTTTGATCGTCTTGGGATGCGTGCGATCAAATCTAAATCGTCAGCCTAAGCCATAATCTGCGTTGACTTATTAAAGATTGTTCCCCTATTGTGTAACTCGGCATTTCTTATAGTTTTTCCTAAAGCTATATTAAAGAGAATGCAAGATAAGTACGTATGTACATCCATTAGATTAGAGAAGTGCCTGGTTTCTATTGGGATGCGATTCTCAAAACATATTCCGCCTGATTCATATAGATGACATATGACATAGAATAGAATAGAATAGAAATATGCTTTATCGTCATGAAAAATTGTACAATTTTATCGACAAAGCCTATAAAATGTCAAGAAAACAAAACAATAACAATCCAACTTACTAAAATTACATAAATCGTCAATATTTTTACAATAATAATAATAATGAAGTTAAACAGAAATAATCAATTGCAAAAATTTAAATAAATTGCAAATGCATAGTCTACCTAGTAGTTAATAAGTTTAAAAGTTAAGCTGCTGCATGTGACACCCAAATATAGACAAAAAAAAATAATAAAAATACTATAATAACAATACTTTACTAGTGGGATTGCTTATTTGATTTTAGATACACTGATGATGGACCGATAGATTCATTTTATTCAATCCATTGGGATTTTTAAAAATTTTAGTAAATATACCTTTTACATAGAAGTGGTTTTACTTCATGTTCCAGTTTGTTTAACTATAAGGTATACAGCCAACCCAGGGATCTACCCCTTTTAGTGAATAAAAATACTATTTGTGCAAAAGGTACTCGTAATTTCTTAGCTATTGATTAAGAAAATCTTCTACTGAATAATATGGTCTTTCAGATAGGTAGGCTTTTGTCAGTTTACGGAATTTGGGAAGATGCTGCAGATTTAAGTTGTAGAGGGAGATAGTTGTAAAGTTTTTTTGAGGAATATAATATAGATTTCTTTACTAACTCAGAGGACGGGTTCGGCAAATAGACGTCAAACGTAGAATTTCTCGTGAAGTAGTCATGATTAGGTCTTGGTGGAGAGACATGTAGATGTTTACGAATTAAGCAAACAGTTTCTAAGATATACAAAGATGGAAGGGTTAAAATTCCGTGATCTTTGAAGTAACTTCTGCAATGTGTTGTTATTCTGAGGCCAAACAGATATCTTATTGCTCTTTTTTGTAATTTTAAAATAACATCGAATTGGGCACTGTACCAGAACCCCAAAAAGGAAGACCATAACGAAGATGTGACTCGAACAAAGAAAAATATGTTATTTTGGAAGATGCTAAATTGAGTTAATTCGAAACAGATCTTATAGCATAGCAAGCTGAGGATAGTTTCTTCCTTAACAAATCGATATGGTGGGACCATTTAAGGTTGCTGTCTAAAAAAATACCAAGAAATTTTACAGAATCAACGGTACTGATCTGGCTGTTATTAAGAGGTAAGGGTTGAAGAGCTCCTTTATAAGACAAAGCTAGTGTTTTATCTACGTTAAATGAGAGTAAATTAAATTAGAGTCAGACCAGGTTTTTATTGTAAGTATTGTAAGAAGTTATAGTAGCATGAAGAGTTGCAATATTTGAGTTGCTCCAAGTGCTACTGGTATCATCAGCAAAAAGAAAGATTTTTTCATCGATTTTTAAACTAGTGATGTCATTAATACAGATAAAGAAAAGTAGAGGACCCAATACTGAACCTTGAGGTACCCCACATACAATGTTTTTGAGACTAGAGTCTGTATCATTTGCTCTAACCAGTTGTTTTCTATCATCCAAGTAAGATTGGAACCAATCTAAAGAAATACCTCGAATTCCGTAGAAATTTAGTTTTTTTATCAAAATGTTGTGATTTGCACAATTAAAAGCTTTGGCGTAGTCACAAAAAACGGTGGCAGTTTATTGTTCAGTGCTTGATAAATCTCATGTAGTAGGTACAGAAAACATGGCATCATTGGTGCATTTATTTTAAAAAGCCGAACTGATTTTGTGATAAAATTTTGTTTTCAACTAGAAAGGACATAAGTCCGGCTTTTATGAGTCTCTCTATAATTTTGGAGAGTACCGGTAGTAGTGCAATAGGTCTATAATTGCAGGTATTAGATATGTCACCACCCTTATGGAGAGGAATGAGGATGAGGTCTTCTAACACATTTTCTGGGAGATTAGAAAAAATTTTTATCGATAGACCATCAGTACTACAAATACTCATATGCGCTATCTAGTTATTAAAGTTAATCAAACCATAGTGCATCCATATATCAAAGCAAGATGAGACCTACTACTTGTAGAATTGTAAAATTAAAAAAAAAATGTAAAGCAATATTGAGACACAAAAAAGTTTAAGATAACTTGAAAAATCAATATAGCTGACAACTAATCACCATAAAAAGCTTTGCCCTGATTTTTGGCAGTATTTCAAACATCGTAATATATATGCTTCGCCTGGAGACACAGACATAGAAAAACAGTTTGTTTGCAGAATTTTACTTATTAAAATTCACCTACATACGTGCTCAGCACACCAAAATTACTTTTATCTCAAACGCCATAAAGTTTCTATTTCGATAACTTTCTATTTTACAACCAAAGCGGTGATAACCATTGATAACTATTTACTCTTAATTACATTAAGTAGGTTTTGCTTGTACTGTATGTGGGTACTAACTAACCCACTGAGTCTCTTTTCACTACACGTGTGCCGTGGTCACTTGATTTATAGTATAATTATGGAAATTACGTAAATCAATTATGGTATTATAGAAGATCTTACAAATGCGATGGACAGTATTTAAAAATATTTTGAAAACATATAATTTTGCAGTAAATTTCAACCAAGCTTTATAGGATTATAGGTTAGGTTAGGTTCTACATGAGTGGGCGCTTAACCCAGAGACATGTTAAGGATAGACCTGGCTAGTCATATGCCACTCAATGCATCGATGTGTAACGGTGACATAGGATTGAGTGGTCTAGCTATCTTTGTCTGTCACATGCGCGGGATCGCTTGGTTAAAAGAGATAGATAGACTACCGATCGACTATTTCCATGCTGTTTCCGCGTTACGCTTTTTTGGTGAGCATGCCATGTCTACGCTTAGTATGTCAATGGCTTAACCATCCTTCTACTCGACATAACTCGTTCAGTGCCCACGCCGACAGTGTGTTGGCACAAGAGTTTCATCTAGAGTACCGACGACGCACGAGTGTCGGGGTGGTATTGCGTTACTAAATAAACCGTTACGAGTTGGGCACCACAGTCGAGGTCTGTTTACAGCATAGGCGTCGAACGAGTTGAAGAGGTCTAAAGCTTCACCAAAATGAAAAAAATGTCAAAATAACAATAACAAATACAATTTTCTGAAATTAGATAAATCGTCAATATAAAAAAATACAAGTTAATAAAGTAAAGCAAAAAACAACACCAATATATTGCAAAATTAATATAAATTGCAAATTGAACATACAACATACTAAAATACAAACATAGGAACTAATAAGTTTAAGCTGCTGCATGTGGCACCCAAATATAGATAAATATACTTTAGTACTGTACACTACTCTAATTTCTCAATTAGCCATTAAGAAACTCTTCTACTGAATAAAATGGTCTTTTAGATAGATGGATTTATTGCTCTTTTTTGTAATTTAGAAATAACATCAAATTGGGCAGCTGTACTAGAACCCCAAGAAGGAAAACCATATTATCGAAGATGAGACTCGAACAAAGAAAAATATGTTATTTTAGAAGATGCTAAATTGAGTTTCTTCGAAACAGATTTTATAGCATAGAAGGCTGAGGCGAGTTTCTTACTTAACAAATCGATATGAAGGGACCATTTGAGGTTGCTGTTTAAAAAATACCAAGAAACTTTCCAGAATCAACGTTAGAGATCTGGCTGTTATTAACAAGCAGGGGTTGAAGAGCACCTTTATAGGATAATGCTACTGTCTTATCCACGTTAAAAGAGAGTAAATTAGAGTCAGACCATGTTTTTATCTAAGCAGATCAGAAGTTATAGTTGCATGAAAAGTTGCAATAGTTGAGTTGCTCCAAGTGATACTGGTATCATCAGCAAAAAGAAAAAGTTTTCCATCGATTTTTAAATTAGTGATGTCATTTATAAAGATAAGGGAAACTAGAGGACCCATTATTGAACCTTGTGGTGCTCCACATACAATGCTTTTGAGACTAGAGTCAGTATGTATCCCTTGCTCTAACCAGTTGTTTCTTATTATCTAAGTAAGATTGGAACCAATTCAAAGAAATACCTCTAATTCCATACAAATTTAGTTTTTTAATTAAAATGTCGTGATTTACACAATTAAAAGCTTTGCCATAGTCACATAAAACAGTGGCAGTATAAAGATTATTGTTTAATGCTTGGTAAACCTCATGAAGTACAGAAAACATGACATCAGTGGTACATTTATTGGTTAAAAAGTCGAACTGATTTTGTGATAAAATTAATATTGTTATCAATGAGAAAGGACATAAGTCGGGTTTTTATGAGTCTCTCAATAATTTTGGAGAGTACCGGTAGTAAGGCAATAGCTCTATAGTTGCAGGCATTAGATTTTTCACCACCCTTATAAACAGGAATAATAATGGCTATCTTTAGGCACTCTGGAAATTTACCTTTTTCAAAGGAATCATTAAATAGTGAGACGAGAAGTTCCAACTCATTTTCTGTGAGATTTGAGAAGATTTTTATGGATAGTCCATCAGTACTACAGGATGATGGATGGTTTGCCTAAATATAACAGGTGCCATGAAAACAACACCAACTGCTTCCATTGGGTATGCTCATTGGCATTACCCCTTTAGACATATATGTCAAAGAGGTAGCGCTGATGACGATGATGAGTTTACGCTCAGCGGGTGCAAACCTTGATGTAGGAATGGGACAATTGAGATGCCGTTTCTAGCGGGGTGAGCTGGAGGCACTCCCCCAGCTACAGGCGGGCCATGCGGACCACGGATGCGACTCAATTAAAGCTACGTTTGTCTTCGACAAACCCTACAAAATCGAAACAAGACAACATAGGGAGTCAAACGTGGCAAATGCATATTGCATCTACACCAATGGCTCCAAAACGGAAGAAGGCTCAGGATGCGGAATATACTCCCAGATCACTGAACCTTAGTATAAAATGGGGTATGGGCAAAAATGCCAGCGTAGTTCAGACTGAACTAGCTGGTATCTCCATAGCCGCAAAAGAGATAATCCGGAAAGGTATAGCCGGCAAAACTATAATAACCTGCACAGACAGCAGACAAGCGCTACTATCCCTGAACAGACCATGTGTCATATCAGGGCTGGTAATGGAGTGTCATGAATCACTAGCCCAAGGTTCAGATGGTAACAAAATCATCCTGAGGTGGGTTAAAGGACACAACGGAAATAAAGGCAACCGCATTGCTGACCAGCTAGCTAGGAAGGTAGTAGGCCTAAGACTCTTAGGATCTGGTGATCTTTTTGGCTGGTCAACTGCAACAATTGCAGAAGTTGTCAAATGTCACTCCCACACGCAAACCGTGAAAAGATGGGAAGAAGGGACAGGATTTAGACTTGCCAAGGTAACACTAAGGAACCTTGGTAAGTCAGCATCAGAAAAGTACTTGAGAATGACCAGGAAAACCTACGCTTGACAGTTGGTTTTTTAACTGGCCATTATCAACTAAGATAACACCTCCACACACTGGGGCTAGTAGATACACCTCTATTCGGGAGGTGTGAACAAGATGACGAAACTGTCGAGCATGTTCTATATGAATGTCCGGAGTTATTGTCAATACGAGAGTATGCGTTCGGCGAGCCTTGGCCTACACCTGCCGATATAGGGGAGCTGCTACCAGGTGATTTGTCCGCCTTCCTGGAAATGGCAGGATGGATAATGAACTAAGGACGACAACCCCCTGGGAGGATGTACAATGGGTCAATTCTGGCCTAAGTGCTGTGGGACTTGACTCACACTCCCTACTCTACAGATACAGATACTACAGGATGATTTGCTTTTGATACTATTGATCGTTTGGATCAGTTCAGATTTATCGACTGGTCTTATAAAGAATGAATTCGAGACTATTCCTGAATTAGGGAGAGAGGAAATAGGATCTTGTTGCTGCAAAATAGTTGATGTTATATTTTTACTCACATTAACGAAGTATTCGTTTAGATTTTCAGTGTTTGGAAGGGCAAATGTTTGAGCTGCGTGAGTTTTATTTCGAAGATCGTTATTATGGAACTAAGTTTCTTTTGCAACACTTTAGAGCTTCCCAGACGATTTTGATAGTAGGCTTCTTTAGCGGATTTGATGAGTTTTAGATAGGATACCCTGTACTTGGTGATATATTGAGTGACAGAGACGTTAATAACAAATTTCTTGATATACAGTAGTGAATGCATATTCTTGGCTGATATGCCTATACCTTTGGTAGTCCAGGGTTACCACTAAAATTATAGTCCACGTCCGTAAAAGTAAAATGCCACTCAGAAGTTAAGCATAAATTTTGGAATTTATGAAAATTCCGAGCGGAAAAATCCTACCTAAACGTCGGGGTTTCGAGGAGGCTAACTGAAGAAGTTAAACTTCTTGTAGAGCAGACATCAAGGGGTGAGAAATCTGAGACAATATAATCAATTATGGTAGACGAAGGTTTTGTAGGAGAATTAACGTGCATTGAGAGACCATACGATTCAAATATGTTGACCAAGGACATTTGGGTAGCACAAGCAGCAGCATAATTAATGTTGAAGTCCCCGCATAAAATTTCTCTGCTTTTATGAGGCAGATCATCTAACAAATTTAGCAGGTTCTGAAACAATAGTTCCACGGAAAAGTCAGGTGATCTATAGATGGAAAAATTGTGTAGATTAAGATTTTTGTTATATACTGAGGAAAACTCAAAGAAGGCTTCATTCAACAGAAAATCATATTTTGTTATAAGAGAAAAATCATTATTTGTAGAAAGAATTAGGGTGCCCCCATGGGCTGAACTTGGACGATCATACATATTTGTTGATTACACTTCTTTATATTCATTTGGAAAATATTTAAATGTTATCTCATCTGTAAAAGTATTAGTACCTACATTTGGACGTTGAGAGGTGACTCATATTTTTTTGCAGAAATTGCTTGGAAATAACTCATATAATAATAATTGAGTTATCCTCCCACTCAAAAAGTCCGGAACATTGTTTAAATAATCAAAATGTCAAACAATTAAGGAAAAACTCGATTTTTTCTTGGTTTTTTGATTATAACTTTAAAAGTATTCATTTACAAGAAAAGTTGCACTGACATAAAAGTTGCGTAATTAAATTGCCTACTATATAGCATTAGTTAAAAATTTTCAAAATTGTTATCCTTGTTGCAAAATAGCAATAATTGCGAAAAACCATAAAAAACAAGTATTCGAATTTTACGTTTTTCAACCATTTAGGCTACACTTAGGACATTCATCTTTCACACAGAAAAACTATGTGATATAATCAAAGAATACTGTAAACTTCATTAAGATCGGTTCAATAGATTTTGCAAAATAATTTTGAAATCCAACTTTCGCAAAAAAATTCATTTTTTCAAAATGTTGCAGGACTGAAGATAAAGCAGATAGCAAGTTGAAATTTTTTTTGCATATAGAAACATACAGTACCTTTCATTTACAATTTGCAAAACTAAAATCGATTAACTATCACGGCGTCGGGATTTTTTTTAAATAAACATTAATTTTTGGTGCTACACACAGGATAGCGGATAGTTTGCTCTGATTGGGCAATCCAATGACCTTTGATAATGATTGATAAATTTTAATTTTTAGTACATTTCGACATAAATAAATAAATTTGTTTATTGCAAAATAAAAACACATACTCTGTCCTTTGAAACAACACTTTTTTAGGAAAGACTTTCTTTGTTCATATAGAGAATAAAAGTTTATTATTTTTAAACAATTGTTTAAACAATATTTCACAAACAATAATCAAATTAGTTTAATTTTTCTGGAATTAAAATACTAAAATACAACAAAATATAGAGTAAGAAAATAATATATTAGATAAAAATTGGAAGAAATTTTGGTGGAAATCAACTTGTGTGAATCGAACATCGCTGTCCTGCGCGTAGCACCAAAAATTAATGTTTATTTAAAAAAAATCCTGACGGCGGCGTGGTAGTTAATCGATTTTAATTTTGCAAATTGCAAATAAAAGATACTGTATTTTTCTATATGTAAAAAAAAATTCAACTTGCTATCTGCTTTATTTTCAGTCCTGCAACATTGTGAAAAAATGAATTTTTTTTGCGAATGCTGGATTGCAAAATTTATTTTGCAAAATCTATTGAATCGATCTTAATGAAATTTACAGTATTGTCTTACTATATCCATTGGTTTATAACTACACAGAGTGGGTGGTTTATAAAATCAATGCTATACCATAAAGTTTTTCAGGGTAAAATATGAAGGTTCTAATTATATCATAAATGGTTTAATAGCGTAAAATGCGAATACTTGTTTTTTATGGTTTTTTCGCAATTATTGCTAATTTGCAACCAGAGTGACAATTTTTAAAATTTTTAGCCAACCCCATATTGTAGGAAATTTAATTACGCAACTTTTATGTCAGTACAACTTTTCTCGCAAGTGAATACTTTGAAAGTTATAATCAAAAAACGAAGAAAAAATCGAATTTTTCCTTTATTTTTTGACATTTTGATTATTTAAACAATGTTCCGAACTTTTTTGAGTGGGAGGATAACTCAATTATTAATGAGTTATTTCCAAGCAATTTCTGCAAAAAAATATGAGTCACCTCTCAACGTCCATCTCAAAACAGATGCGCCCTGGACTAACAATGAACTTGGCATCTAATTACGAGATTATTGTTCCATACAATAAATTATAAGCACTCGTCTTCAATTCGAACGTCCTGAGTTGTTTACCTACTTATTCTATCATGTTATGACAGTAAAATTTTGATACGTCCTCATTCTATGTACGAATAAAATTTGTAACTCATTACGTTCTGACATGCTCTAATATCTCCTTCTAAAGATAATTGCCAACCCGTAAACATTTTAGTCCGTGTTCATTTTTTACCTACAATGCTACAATACCGATCTCAAGTTCATTAGCCATAAATAACGATTATAAGACTGTAAAATATAGACAAATGATAGGGATTTTAAATGATTCAGAATGAGATTGTAAAGTAATTAAAAACGTAAGATTTAATAGCCAGGCATGGCGTGCTCTACATTTGACGTCGATCTAATTTGTTCTGCTAGTTAAAGGACATAAAAGTTGACCGGTTGTTGCAGTAAAAACGGTGTAATAAAATGGACAATAAAAAAACAAGAGCTATAAATGTACGTAAGGACAATGATCCCTTCAATATATTGAAAGATTATTACATAGAGCGTATATTTGGACATAGATATACAATCAGGGTTTATTGCGAATGTGGTAGTCTTCCTGTTTTCAATTTGCATAGTCTCTCTCTCTCTCTCTCTCTCTCTCTCTCTCTCTCTCTCTCTCTCTCTCTCTCTCTCTCTCTCTCTCT